>NW_027466047.1:0-89372 GCF_049634645.1 Pelodiscus sinensis
AGGGGAGCGGAAAGGAGGGGGTGGGGAGGAGAGGGAGCGGGAGGGGAGCGGGCAGGAGGGGGTGGGGAGGAGAGGGAGCGGGAGGGGAGCGGGCAGGAGGGGGTCGGGAGGAGAGGGAGCGGGAGGGGAGCGGGCAGGAGGTGGTGGGGAGGAGAGGGAGCGGGAGGGCAGCAGGCAGAGGGGATGGGGAGGAGAGGGAGCGGGAGGGGAGAAGGCAGGAGGCAGTGGGGAGGAGAGGGGGAGGGAGGGGGAGCGGGCAGGAGGGGGTCGGGAGGAGAGGGAGTGGGAGGGGAGCGGGCAGGAGGGGGTGGGAGGAGAGGGGGGCGGGAGGGGAGCGGAAAGGAGGGGGTGGGGAGGAGAGGGAGCGGGAGGGGAGCGGGCAGGAGGGGGTGGGGAGGAGAGGGAGCGGGAGGGGAGCGGGCAGGAGGGGGTCGGGAGGAGAGGGAGCGGGAGGGGAGCGGGCAGGAGGTGGTGGGGAGGAGAGGGAGCGGGAGGGCAGCAGGCAGAGGGGATGGGGAGGAGAGGGAGCGGGAGGGGAGAAGGCAGGAGGCAGTGGGGAGGAGAGGGGGAGGGAGGGGAGCGGGCAGGAGGGGGTCGGGAGGAGAGGGAGTGGGAGGGGAGCGGGCAGGAGGGGGTGGGGAGGAGAGGGGGGCGGGAGGGGAGCGGGCAGGAGGGGGTCGGGAGGAGAGGGAGCGGGAGGGGAGCGGGCAGGAGGCGGTGGGGAGGAGAGGGGCGGGAGGGGAGCAGGCAGGAGGCGGTGGGAAGGAGAGGGGGGCGGGAGGGGAGCAGGCAGGAGGTGGTGGGGAGGAGAGGGAGCAGGAGGGGAGTGGGCAGGAGGCAGTGGGGAGGAGAGGGGGCGGGAGAGGAGCGGGCAGGAGGTGGTGGGGAGGAGAGGGGGGTAGGAGGGGAGTGGGCAGGAGGGGGTCAGGAGGAGAGGGAGTGGGAGGGGAGCGGGCAGGAGGGGGTCGGGAGGAGAGGGAGCGGGAGGGTAGCGGGCAGGAGGCAGTGGAGAGGAGAGGGGGCGGGAGGGGAGCGGGCAGGAGGGGGTCAGGAGGAGAGGGAGCAGGAGGGGAGTGGGCAGGAGGCAGTGGGGAGGAGAGGGGGCGGGAGGGGAGCGGGCAGGAGGGGGTCAGGAGGAGAGGGAGCAGGAGGGGAGTGGGCAGGAGGCAGTGGGGAGAAGAGGGGGGCGGGAGGGGAGCGGGCAGGAGGGGGTCGGGAGGAGAGGGAGCGGGAGGGGAGTGGGCAGGAGGCAGTGGGGAGGAGAGGGGGCGGGAGGGGAGCGGGCAGGAGGGGGTCAGGAGGAGAGGGAGCAGGAGGGGAGTGGGCAGGAGGCAGTGGGGAGAAGAGGGGGCGGGAGGGGAGGGGGCAGGAGGGGGTCGGGAGGAGAGGGAGCGGGCAGGAGCAGTGCGGAGGAGAGGGGGTGGGAGGGGAGCAGGCAGGAGGCAGTGGGGAGGAGAGGGGGCGGGGAGGGGAGTGGGCAGGAGGGGGGCAGGAGGAGAGGGAGCAGGAGGGGAGTGGGCAGGAGGCGGTGGGGAGAAGAGGGGGGCGGGAGGGGAGGGGGCAGGAGGGGGGCAGGAGGAGAGGGAGCAGGAGGGGAGTGGGCAGGAGGTGGTGGGGAGAAGAGGGGGGCGGGAGGGGAGCGGGCAGGAGGTGGTGGGGAGAAGAGGGGGGCGGGAGGGGAGCGGGCAGGAGGGGGTTGGGAGGAGAGGGAGTGGGCAGGAGGCAGTGCGGAGGAGAGGGGGTGGGAGGGGAGCAGGCAGGAGGCAGTGGGGAGGAGAGGGGGCAGGAGGGGAGTGGGCAGGAGGGGGGCAGGAGGAGAGGGAGCAGGAGGGGAGTGGGCAGGAGGCGGTGGGGAGAAGAGGGGGGCGGGAGGGGAGCGGGCAGGAGCAGGCAGAGTTCCCGCCCGGTCTGCCTGGCCCGGTGCAGACCAGGTCCCCCGCCGGCCGCTCAGGGTTCTGCCTGGAAATTTGCATCGTCCGGATCCTAGAGGCGGCGTCTCCCCCAGCCACGGCCGAGAAGCCAACCATGGCGCGTCTCTCTCTTGCCACAGCCCTGGGCTGGCCACGCCGGACCTGCTTGGTGGCGGGACGCGCCGGCCAACGCTGGACTCGCTGGTTCCTTCCCTCGGTGGCGCGTCTCCGCGGCTGGGCCCGCGACGCCCCCAGCGGCTCCGTCGTTTCCCTGTTTTGGTCGGTTCCCGTCTCGGCGGGACCCTTTGGGGGTTAAGGTTGCCAGGTGTCCGGTGTTCTACCGGGCAGTCCGGTATTGACGCTCTTTGTCCGGTAAAAAAAAATCAGACAATACCGGACATGTGCAATGTCCGATAGTCTCTTGATTTTTCCGGCTGCGCGCCGGACGGAGGCCTGGCGTGGGCGGGGGGAGCGGTTAGGAGGCGGGGCCACGATCGGCACTAGGAGCCTGTGATTGGGCAGAAACCACTCCCCTCGCTACCCTCCCCCCTCCCGCTTCTGACGTATCCAGGGCCGCGATCAAAATATTTTTGCTTGACCAAAATACCGCGGCTGGTATTTTGGGGGGAGGGGGGGGACCATTTGACAACCCTATTGGGGGTTGCTTCTGGCGGCGCGAGAGGAACACGCACCGCGATTCTCCCCCGCCCAGGGGATCCGCGCCCCCGTGCCGCTCGCTTTTCGTGGGCTGGTGCGGGAAGCGCCAGGCACATCTCCCCGGGGCGCTGTCGAGCTGTGCGGCGGTCGCTGTGGGGCTCAGCGCGCTTCTCTTCCAGCCGGGTGGGCGTGAGTGGTGGCGCCGTCGACATCCCCCCCTGGAATTCAGCAGCCGGCCGGCCCGGGGCTTTTCCGATGGAATATTTTACAGGCGGGGGAGGGACATCGGAAAGCCACGTCAAAGAGCCGGATTAACGTTTGATTCCGGCTCTGTTCCAGTGGGGGGCTAGCCGCAGCGGGGTCCCGGCACCCCAGACATCCATCAGCAGGTCACCTCGACTTCCCCAGAGCACAAGAACGGCCAGAATCGTCACATGATCCCTCCCCTGTCACCCACCCACCCACCCAAAGGCGAGGGACACCCTTCCTACCCATCCTGGCTAATAGCCAGGACCTAACCTTCAGGAATCGATCTAGCTCTTTTTTGAACCCTGGTCAAGTTCTCGCCTTGACCGCATCCTGTGGCGAGGAGTTCCCCAGGTTGGCTGTGCGCAGAGTGAGTTCTTTCCTATGGCAGCTTCCTTTGCCGGCGCTGTTCCTCCATGGGCTGCACCCTGCATTGCCTTCCCCAAATTGCCAGGGGGCCAGGAAGGATCAGGCTGGCAGTGGGTGTGGCTTGGCTTCAGGGGCGGAGTCTCGGGCAGAAGGGGCGGGGCTGGGAGTGCCTTCACCTACCTCCCCATGACCACGCTCTCTCTGAGGGTGAGGCGAGCAGGAACCAATATCCCCTCTTATGTTTTTTCCCTGCTCGTGTGCAGAATAAATTTTATTCTGTGCACCAAGTGGGTGCAGATGTGCACCACCCGGGGTAATGCACGCTGCCAGCTGTGGTTGGCCGTGGGGGCGCTGCCAATCAGCGCTCGACGTACAGCCTTTCCCTGGGCTGCAGAGAGGCCAGGGAGGAGGATCGCTTCACCTACCCCTGGGATGCGCCTGCCTCTGGGGTGGGACGAGTGCAGAGTCCTGTAGGGTATCAGGGTGGTACTGACTCAGAGAGGGGACAGCGCCGCCTACTGGTCACCATTGCTGCTCCTGGCAGCACAGCGCCCCCTGGTGGTGCCCTGGGGCATGGGGACTGCGTGGAAATAGAGACAGCACCCCCTGGTGGTGCCCTGGGGCATGGGGACTGTGTGGAAATAGAGACAGCGCCCCCTGGTGGTGCCCTGGGGCATGGGGACTGCGTGGAAATAGAGACAGCGCCCCCTGGTGGTGCCCTGGGGCATAGGAACTGCGTGGAAACAGAGACAGCGCCCCCTGGTGGTGCCCTGGGGCATGGGGACTGCGTGGAAACAGAGACAGCGCCCCCTGGTGGTGCCCTGGGGCATGGGGACTGCGTGGAAACAGAGACAGCGCCCCCTAGTGGTGCCCTGGGGCATGGGGACTGCGTGGAAACAGAGACAGCGCCCCTAGTGGTGCCCTGGGGCATGGGGACTGCGTGGAAACAGAGACAGCGCCCCCTAGTGGTGCCCTGGGGCATGAGAACTGCGTGGAAATAGAGACAGTGTCCCCTAGTGGTGCCCTGGGGCATGAGAACTGTGTGGAAATAGAGACAGCGCCCCCTAGTGGTGCCCTGGGGCATGAGAACTGCGTGGAAATAGAGACAGCGCCCCCTAGTGGTGCCCTGGGGCATGAGAACTGTGTGGAAATAGAGACAGCGCCCCCTAGTGGTGCCCTGGGGCATGGGGACTGTGTGGAAATAGAGACAGCGCCCCCTGGTGGTGCTCTGGGGCATGGGGTGTGTGGAAATAGAGACAGCGCCCCCTGGTGGTGCCCTGGGGCATGGGGTGTGTGGAAATAGAGACAGCGCCCCCTGGTGGTGCCCTGGGGAATGGGGGCTGTGTGGAAATAGAGACAGCGCCCCCTGGTGGTGCCCTGGGGAATGGGGGCTGTGTGGAAATAGAGACAGCGCCCCCTAGTGATGCCCTGGGGCATGGGGACTGTGTGGAAATAGAGACAGCGCCCCCTAGTGGTGCCCTGGGGCATGGGGACTGCGTGGAAATAGAGACAGCGCCCCCTAGTGGTGCCCTGGGGCATGAGAACTGCGTGGAAATAGAGACAGCGCCCCCTAGTGGTGCCCTGGGGCATGAGAACTGCGTGGAAATAGAGACAGCGCCCCCTGGTGGTGCCCTGGGGCATGGGGACTGTGTGGAAATAGAGACAGCACCCCCTGGTGGTGCCCTGGGGAATGGGGGCTGTGTGGAAATAGAGACAGCGCCCCCTAGTGGTGCCCTGGGGCATGGGGACTGTGTGGAAATAGAGACAGCGCCCCCTAGTGGTGCCCTGGGGCATGGGGACTGCGTGGAAATAGAGACAGCGCCCCCTGGTGGTGCCCTGGGGCATGGGGACTGTGTGGAAACAGAGACAGCGCCCCCTAGTGGTGCCCTGGGGCATGGGGACTGTGTGGAAATAGAGACAGCGCCCCCTGGTGGTGCCCTGGGGAATGGGGACTGTGTGGAAATAGAGACAGCGCCCCCTAGTGGTGCCCTGGGGCATGAGAACTGTGTGGAAATAGAGACAGCGCCCCCTGGTGGTGCCCTGGGGCATGGGGACTGTGTGGAAATAGAGACAGCGCCCCCTGGTGGTGCCCTGGGGAATGGGGACTGTGTGGAAATAGAGACAGCGCCCCCTAGTGGTGCCCTGGGGCATGAGAACTGTGTGGAAATAGAGACAGCGCCCCCTGGTGGTGCCCTGGGGCATGGGGACTATGTGGAAATAGAGACAGCGCCCCCTGGTGGTGCTCTGGGGCATGCGAACTGTGTGGAAACAGAGACAGCGCCCCCTAGTGGTCACCAGCTCTGCCCCCTGCAGCACAGCGCCCCCTGGGGCCGCCCTAGGTGGTGCATTCAAACGTGACTCGACACGGGGCCCTTGGCACGGCCCTAGTGCCTCGGGTCCCCCGTGTCTCCTGGAGGCTCCTGCCCCATGCTGGGCGGGGGGTATTCGTAGGGGGCATTTCTGGGTGGTCCCTTCCGACTGTAACCTGTGCGCCTGACCCGCCGGACTCCTCCCCCACGGCTGGGGGGGGCGGCACCGTACCCTGGAGCAGGTGCGCCGTGTGAAAGCGATACCTCTGGTTTGCTGGGTGCGTTCCCATTGGAGTGGGGGCGGGGCTGAGGGCGGGGGGCGGAGTCAGGGAAGGTGGGGGGCACTGAGCACACAGAGCTGGAGGGGGGTGGGAGGTGGTTAGGGTTCCAAATAGGGGGGAATTTAAGTCGAGTCCCCTAGATACAGCCAGTGTGGGGGTGGGGGGGCCGAAAACGTCCCGTAAAGCCGACCTGTTCCGCCACCGTATTTTCGCTCACGTATTTTTGATCATTGTGGGGGGGGTCGAACCCTTTTGGGGTTCGCCCTCGGAAAGCGCCCCCCCCCCCGTTTATTCGAGACGTGGAGCGGGTCCCCCCCTCCCCAATAATTTTCCATCTCTCTTGTTCAGCCAGGCCTGCTCCATGTAGCCCAGAGACCTGTGGGCCTGAAGGGGTTAACCCAGCCCAGCTGGCATAGGAGGCCCCGCCCCCAGGACCCTACTGGGCATGCTCCAGCCGGCAGAGGGCTATAAAAGCCCCTGGAGGTGCTCAGTCCGGGCTGGCGGCCGCAGGGCCAGGAGGTCCAGGGAGGTCGCACGGCCGAGAGGGGCTGCGGTAGGGGCTGGGGGTCCGACTGTGACGAGGGGGAGGCGCTGCTCCCTGGGTGAGGAGCCGCTCCCCGAGAACTCGGTGTGTGGGGGTGGGATTCCCCTCCGAGCTCGCCGTGGGCTGCTCCACTGCTAACTGGGCCCTGAGCTGGGGCCGGTGGAAAGGGTCCACTCCCCCCTTCAGATACCCCCATGTGGTCCAGCCTTGTCTACTCTCTATAGACTCATGGCCATTGGGCCGTACTACCCTGATCCCAGAGGGGGTGCATGTGGCCTTGTGGCCTTGGGCCGTACCACCCTGATCCCAGAGGGGTGTGTATATGGACTCCATGATCATTGGGCCATGCTTCCCTGATCCCAGAGGGGTGGGTACATGGACTGGTGGCCATTGGGCCATACTACCCTGATCCCGGAGGGGTGTGTATATGGACTCATGGCCATTGGGCCGTACTACCCTGATCCCGGAGGGGTGTGTATATGGACTCGTGGCCATTGGGCCGTACTACTCTGATCCCGGAGGGGTGTGTATATGGACTCGTGGCCATTGGGCCGTACTACTCTGACCCCGGAGGGGTGTGTATATGGACTTGTGGCCTTTGGGCCGTACTACTCTGATCCCGGAG
Source organism: Pelodiscus sinensis (assembly GCF_049634645.1). NCBI lineage: Eukaryota > Metazoa > Chordata > Testudines > Trionychidae > Pelodiscus > Pelodiscus sinensis. The sequence goes on from NW_027466047.1 coordinate 6,942, forward strand.
GGGTGTGTATATGGACTCGTGGCCTTTGGGCCGTACCACCCTGATCCTGGAAGGGTGTGTATATGGACTCGTGGCCATTGGGCCGTACTACCCTGATCCCAGAGGGGTGGGTATATGGACTCGTGGCCATTGGGCCGTACTACTCTGATCCCGGAGGGGTGGGTATATGGACTCGTGGCCATTGGGCCGTACTACTCTGATCCCAGACTGGTGTGTATATGGACTCGTGGCCTTTGGGCCATACTACCCTGATCCCAGAGGGGTGTGTATAGGGACTCGTGGCCTTTGGGCCATACTACCCTGATCCCAGAGGGGTGTGTATAGGGACTCGTGGCCTTTGGGCCATACTACTCTGATCCCGGAGGGGTGTGTATATGGACTCGTGGCCTTTGGGCCATACTACTCTGATCCCAGAGGGGGTGCATGTGGACTCTGTGGCTGTTGGGCTGTACTACTCTGATCCCAGAGGGGTGTTTATATGGACTCATGGCCGTTGGGTCGTACTACCCTGATCCTAGAGGGGGTGCATGTGGACTCCGTGGCTATTGGGCCATACTACCCTGATCCCAGAGGGGGTGTGTATTGACTCTGTGCCCACTAGGCCGTACTACCCTGGACTCTGCCTAGACTCTGTGGCTGTTGGGCCACTCCACTCCGCTTTCGGGGGGGGAGGCTGGGCAGGGCGTCCCTCGGCACCTGCCCTCAAACATTCAAAGCAACGGGGCTGCCTCCCCCTCCCATCTCCCTGCCCGGGTGTATGTGCAGCTTTTCCTTTTGTCGTTCTGCGGCCGCGGGAAAGGAGGCGGAGGCCTTGGCTGCTTCCTCCCTGCCGCCCCCTCTCCCCTGGACGGAGGCCGAGGCTCCGGAACAAAAGTCCCATCCATCAAAGCGTGAGCGCTCAGGAGAACGGGGAGGGAGACAGGCCGTGCGTGAGACACGCTCCCCGGGGAGAGGGCAGAGCCGGGGGCAGCCCGACAGGGGATCTAAGCCCTGCCTTCGTGCCCCTCATTGTGGCCTCTAGGCCGTCTCCAGAGCCTGAGGTGCAGCCGGGTGTACCCCCCCACACACACTTCCAGGGAGCCTTGTCCCAGCGTCTCCGGGCTGTGCCGTCTACCCTGGCCAGGGACGACCGGAATTCACAGCCTGAGCCACCTCCTTTTTGAACCCTATTGAAGTTCTAGCCTTCACCACATCCTGTGGCGAGGAGTTCCACAGGTTGACTGTGCTAAGTGAAGGAAAAAGACACCCTCGCCTGAAAGTGAGAACGGGCGTTCATGTGGCGCTGTTGAAACCGGCGCGGTGCGATATTTACAACTAAGTTGTGTGTCCCATGGGGGAGGAGCTGTGGGGGAAGGGGTGGAGGGAGGAAGCAGAGGGGCGTGTCTGGGAGATGGGGGGAGTGAAGTGGGGTTGCTCTGTTTCCTGCTACCAGGAAGTGCTCGTCAGCTAAGCTGTGTCGGGAAGGGGGTGGATCGAGGGTGGGGCAGGGGCAAGAAGAGAGGAACTAGGGACCGACTTTGTGTTTTGTCGAAGGAGCAGCAGACGTGTCCTTCCGGACTGCTCTCCCACGAAATCTACAGCGGAATGGGAGTAAAACAGCGCAGGAGACTTACAATTCTCCCCTCTAAGGAGATCCAGTTGAATTCGCACGTTACTTTTTTAATCATCCACGTGGGAGCATGTCCTTTGGGAACATGGAGGACACACGAAGGGGCGTATTAATATCGGGCTTGGACATGCCTGGCAACGCCAGACATCCTTACATCCAGGTGACATTGTAATACACAGGCAGCATCTCCCGCAAGCTAACTGGCTCCTCTGAGCAATTGGCTGAACACGAAGTAGGACTGAGTGGACTTGCGGACGGTTGTTGTGTTTCCGGGCGCAGTTCTGCAGCAAAGTGCTACCTTCGTGCGTTGCACTTGCACTATAAAGCGAAAGCACGTGTGTGCGGTGAATTGAAAAATGCTATTTCTTTGGCGTATCGTTTGGACTCCAGCTGTCACAGGAGCCCTTGGTGTTCTGAGTCGTAATTGAAACTGTCTGGAAATGGAGAAGAGCCGGGAATATAGTGACTAGAATACCAACTGCAATTGAACAGGGCAAGGAAAGCGGTGATTAATTTTTTAATCACAAGTCGGCTAATGACATGCGTTAGTGGTGATTAAGAAAGACTAGGTCTGTGGCCACAGCGTGGTAGCTGCTCTGAGCCGCCAAGCCAAGAAAGACTTAAAGACGGGGTAGGCGGCTTTTCTCCGCGTGGCTGCAGAGAAAACCTTGAGAACATTTCTCTCGGGTGGTCTGAAGCAGCGGCTTTAAACCTTGCCGGTCGACTGTCCCCCTTCTAGGAATCTGATTTGTCGTGTACCCCAAGTTTCGTTTAAAAACGACTTGCTTACCAACTCAGAAAGAAAAAATACGGAACAGTCCCAGGTCTCTTACTGAAAATTGGCCGGGCTTTCTCATGTTATAAAATAAATCAACGTGGACGCTAATATTGTACCGCCAGTCTGACAGACAGCCGCATAAACAAGTCCTTCTCCGTGTGAAATTTTCGTTTGCACTGACTTTGCTAGTGCTTTTCATGGAGCCTGTCGTAAAATTCGGCAAATAACAAGAGGTGAGTCGTGGAAAACTCTGTGTACCCCCCCCCCCCCCACGGAATAAATATACCCCGGCTGAGAACCACTGACCTCAAGGTTCACACATGAGAAGGCAAATCAACCCCCCCGCCCCCCCATTTTATTTTCAGCTTGTGATTTTCGTTTAAATCCATCTCCTCCTTTTTGGGGACAGATTTCTGATTTTGGTTGGCCCCGAATCGGCTGCCTGCTGAGGATTTGAGACGCTCTCCGTTTCTCCGGTGCTGACCCAGTTTTGAAACCAGCGATGTGGCTTTCCAAAACATGTCACAGAAAGCGTCCTTTTCAAAGTCTGCCTCTTCCGACTACAACGGTATCTTGTCGGAGCCAAGCTAGCCGGAGGTTGGAAAATAGAGACCATTACATTCCAATCACACACGCACACAACCTGCACAAAATCCAAATCGGCAATCTCTCGGAGAAGGAAGTCTTAGCCGTCCCACTCCCAGGCGGTCAGTAGCCAGTCTAGAATTTCGGGGGAGCTGGGGGGATCTTTGTTAAGCATAGGATACCAGAGCCACCCATGCCAATGGGGAGCAGGTTTAAAACGAATAAAAGAAAGTTCTTCACACAGCATGTAGTCAACCTGTGGAACTCCTTGCTGGAGGAGGCTAGGACAATAATAGAGTTTAAAGAGAAGCTGGATAAATTCATGGAGGTTAGGTCCATAAAAGGCTATTAGCCAGGGGATAAAATGGTGTCCTTGGCCTCTGTTTGTCAGAGACTGGAGAGGGATGGCAGGAGACAAATCGCTTGATCATTGTCTTCGGTCTACCCTCTCTGGGGCACCTGGTGCTGGCCACTGTCGGCAGACAGGATACTGGGCTAGATGGACCTTTGGTCTGACCCAGTACCGCCGTTCTTATGTTCTTAATCAGCAAGCACGTGTGCAGAGATCAGGTGAGCAGATGACGAACCACGTCAGACACTACACACAGGCGAGAAACACACCTGGGTTTTCTTGCTTGTTCTGGGGAGTGACAGATTGCTACAGTGTCCCCCGCCTATGGAAAAGGGTGAACGCAGCTTGGGACTCGCAAGTGTATAATTATGCACCAGCCTAACGGCCTTCCAACCAAAACCGGTAAAAAAACCGTTCGCGCCTACAAGTCCACCCAGTCCTACTGAGTGTTCAGCCAGTTGTTCCAACACTGCCCACTTCTCATTTGCAACCTAAGAACATAAGAACGGCCAGACTGGGTCAGACCAACGGTCCATCTAGCCCAGTGTCCTGTCTGCCCACAGTGGCCAATACCGGGTGCCCCAGAGGGAAAGAGCAGAACAGGGACTCATTACGTGATCCCTCCCTGTCATTCATTGCCAGACAAACAGAGGCTAGAGACACCATTCCTATCCAGCCTGGCTACTAGCCATTGATGGACCTAACCTCTATGAATCTAGCTCTTTTTTGAATCCTGTTAAAGTTCTAGCCTTCACCACATCCTCTGGCGAGGAGTTCCACAGGTTGGCTGTGCGCTGCATGAAGAAAAACTTCCTTTGGTTTGTTTGAAACCTGCTGCCTCTTCATTTCATTGGGTGACCACTCGGTCTTACATTGTGGGAATAAGCAAACAACGTTTCCTTGTTTGCTTTTTCCATACCAGTCATGATTTTATGGACTTCGGTCCTCTCTCCGCCTTAGTCTCCTCTTTTCTAAGCTGAAAAAATCCAAGTCTCTTTAATCTCTCCTCATAGGGGACCCGTTCCAAACGCCGCATCATTTTGCTTGCCCTTTTCTGAACCTTTTCCAACGCCGAGAGATGTTTTTGGAGTGGGAACGTTGAAAATGCTACCCCTCGTTGACCGCACGGGGACCACTTTCATATTGCTTGTCTCCCCATGGAAAATCCCCTCCACACACGCCACATGCTTTGGGGGAGTTTGCCGACATGTATGCTAGTCATTTGCGCAAGAGGGCCAGTGTAAACAGCACAGTAATGTTTTCCGCAAAAAAGCCCCGATGGCGAAAATGGCGATCGGGGCTTTTTTGCGGAAAACTACATCTAGATTGGCCACGGACGCTTTTCTGTAAAAAGTGCTTTTGTGGAAAAGCGTCCTGCCAATCTAGACGCGATTTTTCCGAAAATGCTTTAACGGAAAACTTTTCCGTGAAAAGCCTTTTCGGAAAATCATGCCAGTGTAGACGTAGCCAAAAAGTTCCTAACTGTCAGGGGAGTCAAACACTGGAATAAATTGCCCAGGGAGGTTGTGGAATCCCCATCTCTGGGGATATTTAAGAGTAGGTTAGATAAATGTCTATCAGGGATGGTCTAGACAGTATTTGGTCCTGCCATGAGGGCGGGGGACTGGATTCGATGACTCTCGAGGTCCCTTCCAGTCCTAGTATTCTCTGATTCTATGATTCTTAATATATTTTTACACTTCAGTTGCCAGCGTGCATGCTCCTTTCTATTGTCCTCGCTACGATTTCACTCCCGCTTTTGAAACGATGCCTTTTTAATCTCGCTCGGCTTCTTTGACTTGGCACGTTTTTGGCTCTCTTTGATGTTCTTTGTTTTATTTTTAACGGGGGCAGGGGGGGGGTACACATTTAAATTGGGCCTCCCTTATGGTGTCTTGGAAAAGTTTCCAGGGAGATTTTACTTTTGTCACTGCACCTTTTCATTGCGGTTTAACTAACTTCCTCATGTGTGTGTCGTTCCCCTTTCTGACACGAAAGGCCACCGTGTTGGGCTGCTGCGGTGTTTTTCCCACCAAGGGATGTTCCATTTAATTACCTTATGCTCACTATTTCTAAGCGGTCCAGCTACAATCAACGCTTGGACTTGATCCTGCGCTCCACTTAGGACTACATTGAGAATTGTCTCTCCCTTTCCGGGGTCCAGCACCAGCTGCTCCAAGAAGCAGTCATTGAAGGTGTCAAGACATTTTCTTGCATGTAGAATAGTGCTAGAGATGCAGCCGTGTTAGTCTGGTCGAGCTGAAACAAAAGACAGGGCTATGCAGCACGTTAAAGACGAACAAGATGGTTTATTAGGTGATGAGCTTTCGTGAGCCAGACCCACTTCCTCAGATCAATTTGTGGAAGAAAATTGGCACGACCGTATATACCAAAGTGATATATACGTGTTCACTTTTTTTCGATTGTATCACTTTGGTATATATGGCTGCGCCAATTTTCTTCCACAAATTGATCTGAGGAAATGGGTCCGGCCCATGAAAGCGCATCACCTAATAAGACATCTTGTTAGTCTTTAACGAGCAGCATAGGCTTGTCTTTGTTTCGCCTTTGTTAAGGACGTGGCCGCAAGAGCCATACAAGCTACAGAGGAGCTAATTAGATGCTGGGGTCCCTCGTAATGTGGTGAGCACACTCAGAACATCTGCCCGAACGGCGCTTCCCCGTCCGTTTCTGCTTTCCTGGCCTTCTCGTTTCTCTGTTCGCACCACCCCCATGGACACCTTTTCACATTATAACTGGACTCACACACGGCGCTGATCGTCTGCGCTGCCCGGATCCTCCTCGCCTACCTCGTGTGCAGGAGGGCGAGGTCGTATCCGGCGCAACAAAAGCCAGAGGTGTGTGCATGCTGTGCAAACTTCATTGTGTGTCCTCTGTGATATGATAGGCTAGAGGTCTATAAAACCATGACTAGTATGGAAAAAGTGAATAAGGAAAAGTTTTGTACTTATTCCCACAATCTAATGAGGGGTCACCAAATGAAGTCAATAGGCAGCAGGTTTAAAACAAACAAAAGGAAGCTTTTCGTCACGCAGCGCACAGCCAACCTGTGGAACTCCTCGCCAGAGGCTGTGGTGAAGACTAGGACTTTAAAAAAGGAAAGGTTTCGTTGCTCAGCGCACAGCCAACCTGTGGAACTCCTCGCCAGAGGCTGTGGTGAAGACTAGGACTTTAAAAAAGGAAAGGTTTCATCACGCAGTGCACATCCAACCTGTGGAACTCCTCGCCAGAGGCTGTGGTGAAGACTAGGACTTTAAAAAAGGAAAGGTTTCGTCGCTCAGTGCACAGCCAACCTGTGGAACTCCTCGCCAGAGGCTGTGGTGAAGACTAGGACTTTAAAAAAGGAAAGGTTTCGTCACGCAGCGCACAGCCAACCTGTGGAACTCCTCGCCAGAGGATGTGGTGAAGACTAGGACTTTAAAAAAGGAAAGGTTTCGTCGCTCAGTGCACAGCCAACCTGTGGAACTCCTCACCAGAGGCTGTAGTGAAGACTAGGACTTTAAAAAAGGAAAGGTTTTGTCGCTCAGTGCACAGTTAACCAGTGGAACTCCTTGCCACAGGATGTGGTGAAGGCTAGAATTTGAACAGGGTTCAAAAAGGAGCTGGATAGATTCATGGAGGTGAAGTCCATCAAGGATGGGTAGGAACGGTGCCCCTAGCCTCTGTTTGTCTGGAAGTGGGTGACAGGGGAGGGATCACGTGCGGATTCCCTGTTCTCTCCCTCTGGGGCACCTGGCAGTGGTCACTGTCAGCAGACGGGACACTGGGCTGAATGGACCTTTGGTCTGACCCAATCTGGCCGTTTTTATGTTCTATAAATTTCCCCAAATGTGGGAAACTCGCCTGCATAATTTGTGGTAGTGGGGGACTGTGTTTGCGCTTTCTGCTGGTGCTCGCTGTTGAAGAGAGACAGGAAAACAGAGGAGAAATGGTGCTGCTGCTGCTGCTGTTTTTCTGGTCACTGCCTGCTTTGCTGCCGTCACCATCCTCCTGTGTGCAGCAAGCGGCGATAGCACTCGGCCCCTTCTCGTGTGTTTTTGGAAACAGCCCCGGTGATCCGCAGTGAAACACCCCCGGTGATCAGCAGTGAAACACCCCCATGATTCCCAGTTAAATACCCCCAGTCATCAGCAGTGAAACACCCACATGATCCCCAGTGAAACACCCCCGGTGATTCCCAGTTAAACACCCCCAGTCATCAGCAGTGAAACACCCCCCGTGATCCGCAGTGAAACACCCCCAGTCATCAGCAGTGAAACACCCCCATGATTCCGTTAAATACCCCCAGTCATCAGCAGTGAAACACCCACGTGATCCCCAGTGAAACACCCCCGTGATTCCCAGTTAAATACCCCCAGTCATCAGCAGTGAAACACCCACGTGATCCCCAGTGAAACATCCCCGTGATTCCCTGTTAAATACCCCCAGTCATCAGCAGTGAAACATCCCCGTGATCCTCAGTGAAACACCCCCGTGATCTGCAGTTAATCACACCCCTGGTGATTCGCAGTGAAACACCCCCGGTGATTCGCAGTGAAACACCCCCGGTGATTCGCAGTGAAACACCCCCGGTGATTCGCAGTGAAACACCCCCGGTGATTCCCAGTTAAATACCCCCAGTCATCAGCAGTGAAACACCCCCGTGATCCCCAGTGAAACATCCCTGTGATCCTCAGTGAAACACCCCCATGATTCCCAGTTAAATACCCCCAGTCATCAGCAGTGAAACACCCCCGCTGATCCACAGTGAAACCCCCCAGTGATCCACAGTGAAACCTTCCTGGTGATCTGCAGGGAAACACCCCCAATGATCCGCAGTGAAACACCCCCAGTAATCCCCAGTGAAACACCCTCGATGATCTGCAGTGAAACACCCCCGGTGATCCCCAGTGAAACACCCCCGGTGATCCCCAGTGAAACACCCCCGGTGATCCCCAGTGAAACACCCCCAGTAATCCCCAGTGAAACACCCTCGATGATCCTCAGTGAAACACCCCTGGTGATCTGCAGTGAAACACCCCCGGTGTCATCTGACAGTTCTGTAGCTATTTTGCCTCTTTCTGGACTTGTGCGCGGATTCAATCCCTCCGGGTGCAGCTGTTCTCCGACTGTCAGAAGTACTGCCAGACGGCCACAGGACATACCCAAGCAGTTTGGAAAAGCGTGAAAACCAACGACTATTCTAGCAGCACCTTACAGACGAACAAAACATGGAGACGGTACCAAGAGCTCTCGTGGTCACAGCCCTCTTCTTCGGATGGCTGGGGTATTAAAAGTCTGGATCCAAGAATAAATAAGTGAAGGGGGAGAGAAGAGAGGGGGGAAAAGTGTAGCGAGAGTGTTCAAGTTACAAGAGGCTGATACGAATAATTTCCACCTCTCTAAGGCCCCAATGTTAGGTGGGTTGGTTCGGTCAGTGTTTCACAACCGTTTTTTATAAAGTACCCCTTTTAAAAAACATTGTAAGTACCCCCAGTCCCTACAGTTTTCAGACACACACAATTTTTTTCTACCATTGCAACACGTTTGTTTCATCCACTGCATGGTCGCCGGGCAGGCAATGAGATTTTGGGGTGTAAAAAGTACAACCGGAATAAAACAGTCAGACTTAAAACACCAATTCAGTTTTCTCCGAATTTCGGTTGCAGCCACACAACTCCCAGGTCCTGCGTGGGAAAATTCCGTACCATGGAGCACTGCCGTCCAGAACACCGTGCTATACGGGACAGACGCTGATTTTCCAAACTTCCCCGATTTGAATTCTCTGCCCCCCACCCTTGTGATCAGCGTGGGTCTGGCTGCTCCAAAGCAACAGCCCGCCCCTTGCCAACTTTCACCCTTCCCCTCGCAAATACAGTGCGACACGCAACAGGCGGCTGTGACCAATGGAGATTGATTCTGTCAAACAGCCGGCTGTCACCCCGCACCTGCACAGTCCTGCGCTCCAGGTTTCCCAGGGAAAGCTCTGTGAGCCATGGCGTTAAGGGGCATGCCGGCTCTCCCTGATTCACCCACGTCCCCCGCTTGAATCGCCTGGGGGGGGAGGGGAAGGGCCTGCTTGCAGCTTTCTGGATAGGCCGGTGTTCCTGAAGATACCTGAATCCCATGCCACTCCGGACCTCTCTGCTTTGATGTCAGTGAAACACCCCCTATTATCCGCAGTGAAACACCCCTGGTGATCCACAGTGAAACACCCCCGGTGATCCACAGTGAAATACCCTTGGTGAGCCACAGTTAAACACTCCCTGTTATCCGCAGTGAAACACTCCCCGTGATCCGCAATGAAACACCCCTTGTGATTCACAGTGAAACATGCCTGGTGAGCCACAGTGAAATACCGTTGGTGAGCCACAGTGAAACACCACCTGTGATCTGCAGTGAAACACCCCCTCTGATTCACAGTGAAACACCCCCCGTGATCCACAATGAAACACCCCTAGTGATCCACAGTGAAACACGCCCGGTGAGCCACAGTGAAATACCCTTGGTGAGCCACAGTGAAACATCCCCGGTGATCCGCAGTGAAATACCCTTGGTGAGCCACAGTTAAACACTCCCTGTTATCCACAGTGAAACACCCCCTGTGATCCGCAATGAAACACCCCCCGTGATTCACAGTGAAACACGCCCGGTGAGCCACAGTGAAATACCCTTGGTGAGCCACAGTGAAACACCCCCGGTGATCCGCAGTGAAACACTCCTCGTGATCCGCAATGAAACACCCCTGGTGATCCACAGTGAAACACACCCGGTGATCCGCAGTGAAATACCCTTGGTGAGCCACAGTTAAACACTCCGTTATCCGCAGTGAAACACCCCTGGTGATCCACAGTGAAACACGCCCAGTGAGCCACAGTGAAATACCCTTGGTGAGCCACAGTTAAACACCCCCTGTGATCCGCAGTGAAACACCCGTAGTGATTCCCAGTGTAACATCCCCAGTGATGCCCAGTGAAACAGCCCCACTGATCCGCAGTGAAACACCCGTAGTGATTCCCAGTGTAACATCCCCAGTGATCCCCAGTGAAACAGCCCCACTGATCCGCAGTGAAACACCCGTAGTGATTCCCAGTGTAACATCCCCAGTGATGCCCAGTGAAACACCCCCACTGAGCCGCAGTGAAACACCCCTAGTGATTCCCAGTGTAACATCCCTGGTGATCCCCAGTGTAACACCCCCGGCGTCATCTGACAGTTGTGTAGCTACGGCACCTGTTCCCAGACACGCACACGGATTCAATCCCAGCGGGTGCAGCTGTTCTCCGCCTGTCAGACGTAATCCGCTCGTGCTCCTCTCCCTGTCAGACAGCACATCAGGCAACTGTGAGGCCTGTTGCGGTGGGAAAGTCACAATTAACCGAGCTGCCAGGCACGATGTGTTAATGGCAGGGAGCCGGCCGGGATCCGTCCTTTCCCACAGAGACGGGGGGAGGGGAACCGGGGCAGGTGAAAAAGGCCACACACTGGGAATGCTGGGACGGAGAGCGATGCATCATGGGAGCCAGCTCCAGAGGGTCGAGCGGGAACACGCCATGTTGATTTTCCCACGGTGCTTTTTGAGCCTCGGGAAAACTTTTGCCGGCCAAACTCCGGGGGGCGGAGGAGGCCTTCCGTGCCCAGCAGCCAGATGCAAAGGTTGGGTTAGCCTGTCACATATTTCCCTGTCTTTAACAGGGGCGCAAAGAGGGCCCAGGGACTTCTAGCCTGCCAGCCTGACTTCGAACCCGGGACAAATACCGGCACGGCCTAAAACGGATCCTTGCAGGGGTCAAAGAGGAGTCAGCCTGGATTTGGCAAGAACAACCGTCCCAAAGCAACCCCGTTTCCTTCGTTGACAGGGCAACTGGGCTGGGGGGAAGCGGTAAAGGGGATCGCCCAGTGGTTCCCAACCTGAGGTCCGCGTGGTCCGCGACGGTACTGCAGGGGGTCCGGGGGGGGGGGGGGGTTAAAAATAAGGATCGGGCCCACCGCAGCAGACCTGATCCTTTCTTTTCTCTCTCTCTCTCTCTCTCTCTTTAATCTTGTTTCCTTCTCTTATTTCCTTTTTCTCTTTTTCTTCAGTTTTCTCTTTTTCTCTCTTTTCTGTTTCTTTCTCTCTTTTTTCTCTCTTTTTTATTTCTTTCTCTTTTTCTTGTTTCCTCTTCTTTTTTCTTTTCTCTCTCTCTCTCTCTCTCGCTCTTTGTATTTCTCTTTCTCTTTTTTCTTTCTATTTCTTGTTTTTCTTCCATTCTCTCTCTCTTCTCTCTTGCTTCCCTCGCTCTTTTTTCTCTTTTTCTCTCTCTTTTTCTTTTTTCTCTTTTCACTTTTCACTCTTTTTTCTCTTCTTTTTTCTCTCCTTGTTTTCTTTTTTCTTTCTCTCTTTTTCCTCTTTTCTTTCTCTTCTTTTTTTCTCTTTTTCTCTTTTCTCACTTTCTTTTTTCTCTTTCTTAGCTCTCTTTTTTCTCTCCCTTCTTTTTTCTCTTTTCTCTTTTCAGTCTTTTTTCTTTCTTTTTTCTCTCTTTTCTTGTTTTCTTTTTTCTCTCTTTTTTCTCTTTCTTTTCTCTTTTTTTCCCTCTCTTTTCTTGTTTTCTTTTTTCTTTCTCTCTTCTCTTTTCTCTCTCTTTCTTTTCTTTTTTCTCTCTTCCTTTTTTCTCCTTTTCTCTCTTTTTCTTTTTCTTTCTCTTTTCCCCCTCTTTTTTCTTTCTCTTTTCATTTTCTCTTTCTCTTTTTCTTCTGTTTTCTCTTTTTTCTCCTTCTTTTCTCATTTCCCTCTCTCTTTTTGCTCTTTTCCCTCTTTTCTCTCTCTCTTTTCTTTTTCTCTTTTTTCTTTCTCTTTCTCTCTTTTTCCCTCTTTTTTCTTTCTCTTTTCATTTTCTCTTTCTCTTTTTCTTCTGTTTTCTCTTTTTCTTGTTTCCCCCTGTCTTTTTTCTCTTTCTTTCTTTTCTCTCTCTCTTTTTCTCTTCTTTTTCTCTTTCCCCCTCTTTTTTCTTTCTCTTTTTTTGTTTTCTCTTTCTCTTTTTCTTCTGTTTTCTCTTTTTCTTCTTTCCCCCTGTCTTTTTTCTCTTTTTCATCTCTTTTCTCTTTCTTTTCTCTCTCTCTTTTTCTCTCTCTTCTTTTTCTCTTCCCCCCTCTTTTTTCTTTCTCTTTTTTTTGTTTTCTCTTTCTCTTTTTTCTTCTGTTTTCTCTCTTTTCTTCTTTCCCTCTCTTTTTTTCCTCTCTCTTTCTTTTTCTTTTCTTTTTCTCCCTCAGGGAATAGCGGGGCGGGCATGAAATGTTAATGGATTGAAAAGGGGTCCATATGCTTGAAAAGGTTGGGAACCATTGTGCTACACCACGATTTCCGTAATGCTTCCGACGCCGTCCCACACGATCAAACCAAGACAATGTTTTCTAGAGGGAATTATTAACAGGGGAGAGCACAACTTGCTGGAAGATCTTACGCAGAGTAGATCTCGATGGCTCATTGTCAAACAGGGCGAGCATCTCTCACGGGGGTCTGAGTCCCTCCTGGATCCAGTACGACATAAGTAAACACGGGAGGGAATTGGTCTGCCCTGTTTTGGCCGTAGGGAGGCCTCCGCTGGGGTACTGAGCTCAGATCTGGGCCCTCTGCATTAGGGGAGCGAGCCCAGAAGAGAGCAGGAACAACGAGACACCGTTCCAAAAACTTGACCTAGGAAGAAAGGTTTAAAAACGGGGCATGTTAACCAAAGTGGGACCTGAAAGCCTTTGCATGCTAAGAGGGGTTGTTAGAAAGAGGCCAGCAGTGACCAATGGAGGTAGGACCAGAAGGGATGAGCTTCACGGTCAACCTGTGGAACTCCTCGCCACAGGATGAGGTGAAGACTAGGACTTTCGCAGGGTTCAAAAAAGAGCTGGATCGATTCACGGAGGCGAGGTCCCTTAGTGGATGGGTAGGAATGGGAGGTCCTTCGTCTTGGTTTGTCTGGATATGGGTGACAGGGGAGGGATCACATGAGGGTTCCCTGTTGTGTTCCCTCCCTCTGGGGCACCTACATGAGAACGGCCATATTGGATCAGACCAACGGTCCATCTAGCCCAGTATCCTGTCTGCCAAAAGTGGCCAGTGCCAGGTGCCCCAGAGGGAGTGAACCGAACAGGGAATGATCAAACCATCTCTCTCCTGCATCCATCTCCACCCTCTGACACACAGAAACTAGGGACACCCTTCCTTACCCATCCTGGCTAACAGCCTTTGATGGACTTAACCTCCATGAATGTATCTAGCTCTGTTTGAAACCCTGTTCGAGTCCTAGCCTTCCCAACTTCCTCCGGCGAGGAGTTCCACAGGTTGACAGTGCAGGAGAACTTCCTTTGATTTGTTTTCAACCGGCTGCCCATTAAGACAGGATTCTGGGCTAATTCTGACCCTTTTTATGTTCATGAGCAGCTGCGAAGATGTAGGTCAGAAAATCTTTCTAGGAGAGCAGGTAAGGAGGTTTCCAAGGCAGGTTCTGGAATCCCGTTTTAAGTACAGGCCGGGCAAATGCCGGGAATAGCTGGTCTGGGTTGATTCCCTCCTCACCCCAGGGAGATGCCGTTGTGAACTTCCTCCCAGCAGTGTCCTGCCAACCCCCGCCTCCCCGCCTCCATAGCAGCGCACCGGAGACGTCGCCTCTCCCAGTAAGCTGACAGCAGGGTGATTAATCAGTGCCAAGGGGAGAAATAAGTTACCAAATGTAATCAGGACTCCGGAGAAAGCGAGGAATAATTGAAGAGCCGGGCTGGCTTTAATCAGCCGCTCCGTTTTGCGGCTGGGGGCGCGTATCCCCCCGGGCTGAGGACTGATTTAAACCCCAATGCGGCTTGGCCTCGTGGGCTGCCCCCCAAACTCAGGGAGCCGGCCTGCCAGCCGGGGTGGCTTGATTTGGGAGGCCTGGCCTTGCCGGGTGGCAGCGGAGCTAGGATGTAGGAGCTGGAAGGGGGAGTTAGGGACCGATCCTGCCCATTTCTCAGCACTGCAGAGGGATGGGGGGCTGGCCTACAGCGTCCCACACCCAGACCCTGGTTGGGGGGCTGGAGGGACAGTCGGATCCGGGACTGCTGGGGCTGGAATCCCCTGGGGGCTGGGGCAGGGGGGTCCAGGCTGGAAAGGGGAGTTAGGGACCGATCCTGCTGATTCCTCAGCACTACAGAGGGATGGGGGGGGGGGGGGCTGGCTTACAGCATCCCACACCCAGACCCTGGTTGGGGGGCTGGAGGGACAGTCAGATCTGGGACTGCTGGGGCTGGAATCCCCTGGGGGCCGGGACAGAGGGGTCCAGGCTGGAAGGGGGAGATAGGGACCGATCCTGCTGATTCCTCAGCACTACAGAGGGATGGGGGGCTGGCTTACAGCATCCCACACCCAGACCCTGGTTGGGGGGCTGGAGGGACAGTCGGATCCGGGACTGCTGGGGGGCTGGGATCCCCTGGGGGCCGGGACAGAGGGGTCCAGGCTGGAAAGGGGAGTTAGGGACCGATCCTGCCGATTCCTCAGCACTACAGAGGGATGGGGGGCTGGCTTACAGCGTCCCACACGCAGACCCTGGTTGGGGGGCTGGAGGGACAGTCGGATCTGGGACTGCTGGGGCTGGAATCCCCTGTGGGCTGGGACAGGGGGGTCCAGGCTGGAAAGGGGAGTTAGGGACCGATCCTGCCCATTTCTCAGCATTACAGAGGGATGGGGGGCTGGCCTACAGCGTCCCACACCCAGACCCTGGTTGGAGGGCTGGGGGGACAGTCGGATCCGGGACTGCTGGGGGGCTGGGGTGGGGGGGACCCAGGCTGGAAGGTGGTCCAATGGCCACTCCTCAGGTCTATGGGGGGGCTCAGAAGGACCCAGCCCAGGGGGGGGAGGGGCAGTCATGCCTAGTGGTTGGTGCCGGAGCAGCCGCCGCACGTGGCGGACGCGCGCTCCCTGGCGGCGGGCGCGCGCCGCGCGGGCACAGGCGGCTCCGGCGAGCAAGTCCGCGCTCAACTCCGGCCGGGACGGTTGGCGCGGGGAGCGAGCGGGCGGGCGGGCCATGGCAGGCCCGCGGGCCGGGGCGAGGCGGGCTCCGGGCCCCGCCCAGCCGGGTCCCGCCGGCGGCATGGGGAGCGGGCGCTGAGCGGGACCAGGCGCAGCGCCCCCCGGCCGGGCGTGCGGGGCACCATGCCGTTCCACCCGGTCACCGCGGCGCTCATGTACCGCGGCATCTACACGGTGCCCAGCGTCCTCGCCGAGCAGCGCCCGGTGCAGATCCCCGAGGACGAGTTGGAGGGTGAGGGGCTGCGGGGCGCGCTGGGGGCTGGAACCGGCGGTGCGGGGGGCTGCGGGCGCGGAGGCTGCGGGGCCAGCTGGGGGGCTGGAACCGGCGGTGCGGGGGTCTGCGGGGCCAGCTGGGGGGCTGGAACCGGCGGTGCGGGGGGCTGCGGGGCCAGCTGGGGGGCTGGAACCGGCGGTGCGGGGGGCTGCGGGGCCAGCTGGGGGGCTGGAACCGGCGGTGCGGGGGGCTGCGGGCGCGGAGGCTGCGGGGCCAGCTGGGGGGCTGGAACCGGCGGTGCGGGGGGCTCCGGGCGCGGAGGCTGCGGGGCGCGCTGGGGGGCTGGAACCGGCGGTGCGGGGGGCTCCGGGCGCGGAGGCTGCGGGGCCAGCTGGGGGGCTGGAACCGGCGGTGCGGGGGGCTCCGGGCGCGGAGGCTGCGGGGCCAGCTGGGGGGCTGGAACCGGCGGTGCGGGGGGCTCCGGGCGCGGAGGCTGCGGGGCCGGCTGGGGGGCGCGCTGGGGGGCTGGAACCGGCGGTGCGGGGGGCTCCGGGAGCGGAGGCTGCGGGGCCGGCTGGGGGGCGCGCTGGGGGGCTGGAACCGGCGGTGCGGGGGGCTCCGGGCGCGGGGAATGCTTGGCCCTCAGGGAGCTGCGGGGGGCGCCGGATGCGCAGGTCTGGGAGCCGGGCGCGGGGAATGCGGGGGGCGCTGCGGGGAAATGCGGGGGACGCAGCATCTCGGGGCAGCTGTGCCAGCGGGTGCCGGGTTCGCGGCTGCGGGGCGGATAGGACGTGCCGGGGCGGGACCCCATGCGGGGGGCAGCTCCTCCCCGCAACGCGGCCCGGGACTCGCCCCCGCGCACCCGCTGCGGGACGGGAACCCTGCAACCCCGGGCGCCGGCAGCCAAACAGCGCCATTGGCATTCCGTGCGCGTCGGCCGGCGCCGTGCGCCCCCGCCCGCAGCCCCCGCGCGTCCCGGCCGCGGGGCAGTGCGGGGCGATCGGGCAACAGAGCCGCGAGCCTCGGCCACGCAGGCACCGGGACAGGGCGTTGGCGAGGGTCCCTGTCTTGGTGCGCCGTGGGTCACACGCATGGGGCGCTGGCGAGGGTCCCTGTCCTGCTGCGCCGTGGGTCACACACATGGGGCACTGGCGAGGGTCCCTGTCCTGCTGCGCCGTGGGTCACACGCATGGGGCGCTGGCGAGGGTCCCTGTCTTGGTGCGCCATGGGTCACATGCATGGGGCGTTGGCGAGGGTCCCTGTCCTGCTGCGCCGTGGGTCACACGCATGGGGCGCTGGCGAGGGTCCCTGTCCTGGTGCGCCGTGGGTCACACGCATGGGGCGTTGGCGAGGGTCCCTGTCTTGGTGCGCCGTGGGTCACACGCATGGGGCGTTGGCGAGGGTCCCTGTCCTGCTGCGCCGTGGGTCACACGCATGGGGCGTTGGCGAGGGTCCCTGTCCTGCTGCGCCGTGGGTCACACGCATGGGGCGTTGGCGAGGGTCCCTGTCCTGCTGCGCCGTGGGTCACACGCATGGGGCGCTGGCGAGGGTCCCTGTCCTGGTGCGCCGTGGGTCACACGCATGGGGCGTTGGCGAGGGTCCCTGTCTTGGTGCGCCGTGGGTCACACGCATGGGGCGTTGGCGAGGGTCCCTGTCCTGCTGCGCCGTGGGTCACACGCATGGGGCGTTGGCGAGGGTCCCTGTCCTGCTGCGCCGTGGGTCACACGCATGGGGCGTTGGCGAGGGTCCCTGTCCTGCTGCGCCGTGGGTCACACGCATGGGGCGCTGGCAAGGGTCCCTGTCCTGGTGCGCCGTGGGTCACACGCATGGGGCGTTGGCGAGGGTCCCTGTCCTGCTGCGCCGTGGGTCACACGCATGGGGCGCTGGCAAGGGTCCCTGTCCTGGTGCGGTGTGGGTCACGCACGGGACACCAGTGAAGGTCCTTGTCCCGGTGCAGCGAGGGTCACGCTTATGGGGCTCCAGCGAGGGTCCCTTCTTGGTGCGCCGTGGGTCACACACATGGGGCGCTGGCGAGGGTCCCTGTCCTGGGGCGGTGTGGGTCACACGCATGGGGCACCGGCGAGGGTCCCTGTCTTGGTGCGCCGTGGGTCACATGATTGGGGCGCCGGTGAGGGTCCCTGTCTTGGT
The DNA here is from genome assembly GCF_049634645.1 of Pelodiscus sinensis. Classification (NCBI taxonomy): domain Eukaryota; kingdom Metazoa; phylum Chordata; order Testudines; family Trionychidae; genus Pelodiscus; species Pelodiscus sinensis. The sequence continues at coordinate 24,659 of NW_027466047.1, forward strand.
GCGCCGTGGGTCACATGATTGGGGCGCCGGCGAGGGTCCCTGTCTTGGTGCGCCGTGGGTCACATGATTGGGGCGCCGGTGAGGGTCCCTGTCCTGGTGCGCCATGGGTCACACGCATGGGGTGCTGGTGAGGGTCCCTGTCCTGCTGCGCCGTGGGTCACACGCATGGGGCGCTGGCAAGGGTCCCTGTCCTGGTGTGGTGTGGGTCACGCACGGGACACCAGTGAAGGTCCTTGTCCCGGTGCAGCGAGGGTCACGCTTATGGGGCTCCAGCGAGGGTCCCTGTTCTGGTGCAGCGAGGGTCACACTTAGGGGTCACTGGCGAGGGTCCCTGTCCTGATGCGGCGTGGGTCACACTCACAGGCAGTAGTTGCTGTTTTAGGCCTAGCACAGTCCGCCCACAACCATACCCCAGAGACGACTGACGCTTCCCTAGCGGGGATGGGCTGAAACCGCAGCGCGGGAGGTTTCGGTTGGACATTCGGAAGAACTTTCTGCCTGGCCGGGTGGTGAAACACCCAGCGGGGTTGTGGCATCCGCATCTCTGGAGATATTTGGAGACAGGTTGGACGCACACCTGTCGGGGATGGTCTAGTGCCCGTGTTCTAGGAGTCTGATGGTGCCACAGTCGTGCGACATGGCCGAGAGTGAGGGTTAAAAACAATCCTGCCCGGGCATAAGCAGCTTGTTCTTTTCTGCCTGTGTCTCAGGTTGCTGGTGCTGGCCGCACGGAGTAGTTCCAACCGCCTGTTGCTTTCTCGCGGTGCGATTGGCCGACGGCTGTTTGGCTGTCGAGCTGCGGCTCCGTCCTGGTACAACCCGGGGGAAGTGGCCGGTGGTGTCAGCGCAGCGAGCTGACGGGCGGGTGTAGCGGCCGGCCGGGTGTAGCAGACAGGTGGGTGGTGTTGTAATCACAGGCCCGGAGTGACCGGTACTGTTCCCGCACAAGTCCTGCTGGCTTTTGCTTCCGTTTTTCTGTGTCCCAGGAGTAGGCAGGGTGGCTGGGACTGTCCTGGCGCGGTGTCATGTCAGCCGGACTCGGCTGTCCTACCCTGGAGTCGCAGGGGCTGTTTTCTGCGCACACACACACACACGCACACCCGTTGATTCCACCAGCCGTTCTCGGCTTCTCGTTTCCATGTGCCAAGCAGATTGCTCCGGCCTGTTCCCCACCTCCATCCCGGCTGGCACGTCCCTCCCCACCCCTGCCAAGGGCTCACTTGCAGCAGGTGGCAAACTACCCTCCCTCTGTTTCTCCTCCAGGTGGCTTGACCCTGGCCCCTCCCTGCCCGGCCGACATTGACGGGTCACCTTTGGAGACCCCTATGAAGGACGAGGGCAAGATCCCTGTTCCGTGCCTGGAGCACGGGGCTTGGCAGAAGGCTACGGCCGCTGCCTTGCGGCCACGGCCATCCCCGGCCACGCTGGTCCCGGGGCAGATTTGGACAGGGCCCCAGAGATGGGCCGCTCCCCTCTGCGCCGAGACAGCTAGAACAGCCAGCGTGGCCGGGCTGCGGTTCTCCACCCCGGTCCTCGGCGCAAACCCACGGAGCACAGCCTGGTTTCAGTCCTGTGTGGACTGAAGGGGGTGGTGTCAATGAGCAATCGTGTAACCGAGAAGCGGGTCTCAAGCAGGCAGGGGGTCGGGGCCCCAAAGTGGCTGCAGCCCCATTGTAATGAGATCCCCCCGGGCGTTCTTTGCTGCCTTCCTCCCCCCCCCCCCCCCGCTGCAGATCTCCTTCGTCATGGGAGGGGCAGATATGGAGTCTCTGGATATTGGTGGGTGCGGTGGGATTCCGGCGTGAGAGTGTCGATGTTCGCGGGTGCCGTAGAACTCTGGAGTGATAGCACGGATGTTGGTGGGTACGGTGGAATTCCGGCGTGAGAGCGCAGATGTTGGCGGGTGCGGTGGGATTCTGGAGTGAGAGTGCAGATGTTGGTGGGTGCGGTGGGATTCCAGTATGAGAGCGCAGATGTTGGTGGGTGCGGTGGGATTCCAGCATGAGAGCGCAGATGTTGGCGGGTGCGGTGGGATTCTGGCGTGAGAGTGCGGATGTTGGCGGGTGCGGTGGGATTCCGGCGTGAGAGTGCAGATGTTGGCGGGTGCGGTGGGATTCCGGCGTGAGAGTGCAGATGTTGGCGGGTGCGGTGGGATTCCGGCGTGAGAGCGCGGATGTTGGCGGGTGCGGTGGGATTCTGGTGTGAGAGTGCGGATGTTGGCGGGTGTGGTGGGATTCCAGCATGAGAGCGCAGATGTTGGCGGGTGCGGTGGGATTCTGGCGTGAGAGTGCGGATGTTGGCGGGTGCGGTGGGATTCCGGCGTGTGAGCGCGGATGTTGGCGGGTGCGGTGGGATTCCGGTGTGAGAGTGCAGATGTTGGCAGGTGCGGTGGGATTCTGGTGTGAGAGTGCGGATGTTGGTGGGTGCGGTGGGATTCCTTTGCAGGACATAGCGGGGGTTCCCTGGGCCTTTCTGGGTCCGCATTCGAGTGGGAGTCGGTTTTGGAGATGCTGACAGGCACCTGTGCTCTGGGTTAGGAGGAGGGGAGACAGGCGGGTGCCCCTCGATCATACCCAGGCTCTCCTCTCTCCATCATTCCTCCCCAGTCCCCCTCTCTGAATGGAGCAGGGGTCCAGCCACCCACCCCCTGGGGCCAAACGCCTCCCTGCTCCTTGGTGCATGTGGGGCAAGCCGGCTCTGGTGCCCAGCTGGGACCCCAGAGGCCTGGGTTCAAGTCTCCTCTCTCCCCTGGATTCCTTGGATAAGTCACGGAGCCCCCTCGGGTGTTCTCTCTTCCGGCACAACATGGGAGCTCCGGGGTCGCTATTCTGTCCAGATTGTAACTTCTCCAGGGCAGCTCCCTGCCCCCTGGGGATACCCTGCTTGCAGGGGGCTCTTCCAGCCAGCCCCACCCTCACCCCCGTTGTGAGTCCCCCCTATTCTGATTGGCCCCACATCCGCTCTGCCTTGAGCCTCCTGCTGTCCCATACTAGCTGCCCTGTCTAAGCCTGCCTACATGCAACAGAGCAGGGGTCTCAAATGCCTGACCCACAGGCCAGCTACAGCTCATGAAATATTTTGCAAAAGTTATTTCATCAGGCCTGTGCAGCTGCTGGACTGGAGGGGGAGGAGACGGGGCAGGAGTCCTACAGGGACTTTACTGTGCACACGGCTCCCACATAGGCCTGGGTGCAGTGGGTGCCATTTGGCCAATGTGGACTGTGTGGTCCAGGGAGCCACCCAAGTTGACACACTTCTGCAGCCGGTGGAAGGGCGGGGATGGGTGGATTTTGCTTTCGGTTATGCCGGGTGGGGACAGAGGATCCCAGTGTGAAATCCCGGATGTTATCAGGGACACGGCAAGATTCTAGTGTGAGAGCACAGATGTTGGCGGGTGCTGTGGGATTCTGGTGTGAGAGCACGGATGTTGGTGGGTACGGTGGGATTCCGGTGTGAGAACGCGGGTGTTGGTGGGTGCGGTGGGATTCCGGTGCGAGATCACGGATGTTGGCAGGTGCCGTGGGATTCTGGTGCGAGATCACGGATGTTGGTGGATGCGGTGGGATTCCAGTGTGAGAGCGCGGACGTTGGTGGGTGCGGTGGGATTCCGGTGTGAGAGCGCGGACGTTGGTGGGTGCGGTGGGATTCTGGTGTGAGAGTGCGGATTTTAGTGGGTGTGGCAGGATTCCAGTGTGAGAACATAGGTGTTAGTGGGTGCGGCGGAATCCCAGGGTGACGACATGGGGGGAGGTGGGGGACCAGGGGGAAGGACTCGGTTTCAGGTCTTTTGTAGGCTCCCGGTTTCTGTCCGGGCTCCTGGACACGGGGAGACACTAGCAACTTGCACGTCCTTTATTGCCAACCCAAGCGTGTGAAACTCACACATCAGCCCTCTAGCCCTCAGAGAGAGCGACCGGCTTCTTGAAATCACGGATAAAATCCACCGAGGAGTTTTGTTGTGGGCATCTGGTGTTTGAGGGTTTCGGCTGGACTCCAGACACGTCCTCTCGCTTACCGAAAAGACGGGGGCCTCTGGATTCTCTCCTCACGCCCACACGCCTGCATCACCTGCTCAGCCAGCGTGATCCCAGTCAACTGCAGTACACTAGGGAGTAACGCTCTCAGACCCGGCTTCCTTCGCATCCCAGGCCTGGGGCTTTCCAGAAAGAACCAAACGCCTTGGTGATCAAATCTGGAGCGCGGGTCCCCCTGCAATTGCGTCAGTTTCGGGACGCCTCTCCCGGGGAGCCGCTGCCTGGGAAATTTTGGGCTGACTCGTGGCATTCAGGATTAACAGCCGGGAGGGAGAGCCGGCTTTAAAAGCCTGGGTTTGCCCCTTCCTTCGTGTCAGTCGCATTTCGACCTTCTCCTTCACGTTTCCCCAAAGTCGCTTCCTATATTTTAGGCTGGTTGGTTTTTTTCCGTATCGGAGGGGTCGCCGTGTTCGGCTGACTCTGCATAAACAACGAGAAGTCTTGGGGCACCTTCGAGATTTATCGGAGCAGAAGCTTTCGTGGGCAAAGTCCCACTTCGTCAGATGTATGGAGTGGAAAGTCCAGAGGCAGGTATATATATATTCCTTGTACCTGCCTCTGGCCTTTCCACCACAAGCATCTGATGACGTGGGTCTTTGCCCACCAAACTCCAATACATCTGTTACTCTATAAGAACGGCCGTACTGGGTCAGATCAAAGGTCCATCTAGCCCAGTATCCTGTCTGCCGACAGTGGCCAGTGCTAGGTACCCCGGAGGGGGAGGACCGAAGACAACGATCAAGCGATTTGTCTCGTCCCATCCGTCTCCAGCCTCTGACCAACAGAGGTCAGGGACCCTGGCTAATAGCCTTTTATGGACCTAACCTCCATGAAATTATCTAGCTTCTCTTTAAACTCTGTTCTAGTCCTAGCCTTCACAGCCTCCTCCGGCGAGGAGTTCCACAGGTTGACTACGCACTGTGTGAAGAACTTTCGCTTATTAGTTTTAAACCTGCTCCCCATTCACTTCATTTGGTGTCCTCTAGTCCTTATATTATGGGAACTAATAAATAACTTTTCTTTATCTGCCCTCTCCACACCACTCATGATTTTATAGACCTCTATCATATCCCCCCTCAGTCTCCTCTTTTCCAAACTGAAAAGTCCCAGTTGCTTTAGCCTCTCCTCATATGGGACCCGTTCCATATAAGGCGCCACAGGACTCCTCGTCGCTTTTGGTTTTTTCGGGAGACCCAGCAACGGTTAACCGTGCCTCCTGCCGTTGGGTTACGGCTGCTGTCCCTTCCCGGGGCCATCCTGTGCCCGAATAAGCAACCCGTCATTAAACTCGCGTTCTACCTTGATTTTTCGGCGTCATTCTCTTGGGGGGGGGGGGAAACGCACGCAGTTGCCTGTTGACACGTTTATGCCTTTGAAGCAGCATTTTATTTTTGTTACCGTTTTTTGAGCCCCCACGTGGAAGGCGACAGAGTCCACGCCTGATATGCAATTTTGCTCACCCTAGGCGTTTTACTCCATGTTTGAGTTTAAGCGGGTGTGCCCTGGTGAACTCACGGGCACGGCGCCTCCTGCTGGCGACGCAGGAATTAGCTGAATTCAGATTTCCCTGGCTGGAGACTCTTGTCCTTTACCCCACCTTCCCCCCCGGGAAGGAAGTAGCCAACCCGCCCGTCTGGCTGTTTGACTTTGTGGCGGGTGGCTGCCATTTGCGGCTATAAATACATCAGCAGGATCAATTCAATTAGGCCCCGGCTCCTTGGCATCCGCAAGCCGGTGCCTTTGAACTCATCCGTATGCGCGGCGGCGCGGGGGCCAGGACACACAGTACAAATCAGCGCCAGGACAAACGGGTCCGGTGCCGTCACGCCAGTGGTGCGCGGGAAATGCTCCATCATTTTAATGAAGCGCAGATCGTTATATTTGGCATCTTCCAGGCACTTACAGACAGCAACTCATTAACCCTCCCGGCCCCGGGGGGGGGGGGGGGCTTAGCGGCGTGTTCCAGCTGGGGACGGGAGGACTGGCCCCTTGGCAGGGTGGATCTGTTCAGAGCTGGGTCCGAGGCGCGAGAGCAGCCCCTGCAGGATGAGGTGGGAGTGGCAGCAAAGTGGAGCGAGGTGCTGGCTAGACGGAAGGGGGGTTCCCACTTCTTGCCCACGGATACCCAGCACCCAAAAGCCAGCCCTGCCCTCCCTGGGATTAACCGGCCATCTCAGCAGAGAGGCCGGGAGGGGAGTCGGTAGTGGAGCCTGAATTCCCCCTGCCAGCTCCAAGCACGTCTACACAGGGACACTGGGACGTGAATCTGAATTAACTCAAGGTGTGAACTTGACTGGGGAGACACTGGGAAATGAATCTGAATTAACTTGTCGTGTGAACTGGACGGGCCTGATTAGATGGCGGGGCGGCCGTCTGGCACTGGTGCCGTCTGGCGGGGCGGCCGTCTGGCACTGGTGCCGTCTGGCGGGGCGGCCGTCTGGCACCGGTGCCGTCTGGCGGAGCAGCCGTCTGGCACTGGTGCCGTCTGGCGGGGCGGCCGTCTGGCACTGGTGCCGTCTGGCGGGGCGGCCGTCTGGCACTGGTGCCGTCTGGCGGGGCGGCCGTCTGGCACTGGTGCCGTCTGGCGGAGCGGCCGTCTGGCACTGGTGCCGTCTGGCGGGGCGGCCGTCTGGCACTGGTGCCGTCTGGCGGGGCGGCCGTCTGGCACTGGTGCCGTCTGGCGGGGCGGCCGTCTGGCACTGGTGCCGTCTGGCGGGGCGGCCGTCTGGCACTGGTGCCGTCTGGCGGAGCGGCCGTCTGGCACTGGTGCCGTCTGGCGGGGCGGCCGTCTGGCACTGGTGCCGTCTGGCGGGGCGGCCGTCTGGCACTGGTGCCGTCTGGCGGGGCGGCCGTCTGGCACTGGTGCCGTCTGGCGGGGCGGCCGTCTGGCACTGGTGCCGTCTGGCGGGGCGGCCGTCTGGCGCTGGTGCCGTCTGGCGGGGCGGCCGTCTGGCGCTGGTGCCGTCTGGCGGGGCGGCCGTCTGGCGCTGGTGCCGTCTGGCGGGGCGGCCGTCTGGCGCCGGTGCCGTCTGGCGGGGCGGCCGTCTGACCAGATAGAGGAAGTCTGTCTCTCAGCTGAGCTCTAGGACGGGTCGGGAGAAGCGGTGCTGGCCGAGGGGAGGGGCTGGGGAGATGGGGAGCGGCGGGCGCCCAGCTCACGTTGCCTGGGTCCCTGCAGTGCAAGCGCTCGCGGAGCGATGCCCAGCCCATGCCAGCAGCAGGAACGCCCGCCCTGTGCCAGCCCGGCCCCCGTGGGGGGAGCATCCTCAGAGTGCTGGTGGCATGGACCCTGCAGGGTCCCATCCTCAGCTGGCCTCGTGTTTCCCAGTATCTCCCCCCGTCTGTCCTACTCCCAGCCCAGCTCCCCTCCCGGACTCGGGGGGCACCACGGCAGACTCGGGAGGGGCTGGCCAATCAGATCGGGGGCTAGCCGGCGAATTAGCCACTAGAAACGTGCGACTGAGGGCTGCAGGAGTGGGGGTCTCCCTGCGCGGCGGGAGGGGACGGGACCCTTCCCCAGGAGACGGGCCGATCTCGGCTCCAGTCGTTCCCTCCTCAGCGAGCAGGGCGGGGGGCAGAAGAGGGCCTGCCCCCCCTTCGAGGGGTGAGACGCTGCCTGGCTGGACGAGGGACGTGGGGCTTCCCCTGTGGCCGCGCGGCTCAGCGAGCCAGGGGAGCCGGAGACGGCCGGGAGCCAACACACATGACATCTGGAAGGCAGGGAGCGAGCGGCTGAGGGACCTGCCAGCGTGCAGCTTGGGGGGGGGGGAAGGAGGGGGGCTGAAATGCAGCAGTGGGGCCTGGCCACAAAACAAGCTCTTCTAGCTAAAGAAATGTACATGGGGCCCTGAAATCTCCGAGTGACCGGGGTGGGGCTGGGGGGCCAGAGTTCTCCAAGTGACCAGGGTCCTGAGTTCTCTGAGTGGGGGGGGGGGGCTGAATTCTCCGAGTGACCGGGGGGGAGGGCCCTGAGTTCTCTGTGTGACTGGGGGGGGGCCCGAATTCTCCGAGTGACCGGGGGGGGGCCCTGAGTTCTCCGAGTGACTGGGGGGGGGGCCCTGAGTGACCAGGGTCCTGAGTCCTCCGAGTGACCAGGGTCCTGAGTTCTCCAAGTGACTGGGGGGGGGTCCTGAGTTCTCTGAGTGACCGGGGTGGGTCCTGAGTCCTCCAAGTGACCTGGGGGGGGGGTCCTGAGTTCTCTTGAGTGACCAGGGGCCTGAGTTCTCTGAGTGACCAGGGTGGGGGTGGGGGGCTGGAGTTCTCCAAGTGACCAGGGTCCTGAGTTCTCCAAGTGACCGGGGGTGGGGGTGGGGGGCCTGAGTTCTCTTGAGTGACCAGGGTCCTGAGTTTTCTGAGTGACCGGGGCGGGGGCCCTGAGTTCTCCAAGTGACTGTGGGAGTGGGGGCCCTAAGTGACCGGGGGGGGCCTGAGTTCTCTTGAGTGACCAGGAGGGGGAGTCCTGAGTTCTCTGAGTGACTAGGGGGGGCCTGAGTTCTCCAAGTGACTGGGGGGGGTCCTGAGTGACCAGGGTCCTGAGTCCTCCGAGTGACCAGGGTCCTGAGTTCTCCGAGTGATCAGGGTCCTGAGTTCTCTGAGTGACCCGGGGAGGGGGGTCCTGAGTTCTCCAAGTGATTGGGAGGGTGGGGGCCCTGAGTGACCAGGGTCCTGAGTTCTCCGAGTGACCGGAGGGGAGTCCTGAGTTCTCCGACTGACGGGAGGGGGGGGGGTCCTGAGTTCTCCGAGTGACCGGGGGGGGGCCCTGAGTGATCAGGGTCCTGAGTTCTCCGAGTGACCGGAGGGGAGTCCTGAGTTCTCCGAGTGACGGGGGGGGGGGTCCTGAGTTCTCCGAGTGACAGGGGGGGCCCTGAGTGATCAGGGTCCTGAGTTCTCTGAGTGACCGGAGGGGAGTCCTGAGTTCTCCAAGTGATGGGGGGGGGGGGGGTCCTGAGTTCTCCGAGTGACCAGGGTCCTGAGTTCTCCGAGTGACCAGGGTCCTGAGTTCTCCGAGTGACCAGGGTCCCCTGTCCGAGGGGCTCGCCCTTAGAGAGAGCAGAAAGGAGCAGGATCCGGAGGAGACAGCATCTTCCTTGGCATGTCCCCAGGATGCCCCTGGCTGGGTGCGGCAGGGCTTCCTCGGGATCCCAGAGGTGCCGGGTTTTGCAATTCGGCCTCCGTGGCTCTGTGCCATGTTGTTTTCGGGTTGCTTCCGGAGGGGGGGGGCCGCACCGAAGGGGCAGGCGTCATCCCCAGCATCCTTCCAGGCTGGTCCCTTTCGCGGGTTTTATCGTCCGTGGGTCCTTTGGGGACCCAACCATCCAGCGTTGGCGCCTGCGGCTTGCGGGGAGAGGTTGCAGGGGGTGTTGGAAGAGCGGGCCCGGCCGGGATCGCTGTGGGACAGGCCTCTGGCCTTTTTCCGCGACCCGGGCTGCCTCCTCGCACCGTGCGGATCAGTGCCTCTGTCTCTTGATGTTTGTCCGGCCGCAAAGCTGCCTACGCCGGGAGAGGGGTGTAGCAAGCGCATCTCAAGCGTGTGCTTGGAGAATCGGGGCTTCAGCCCACAGATGCGGCCTCGTGAGCGCACGGGCATTCGTGCGAGGACCCTCGCACGTTACGTGGACGATCTGGCATTTTCTATCGCCCCACCCCTACCCCACTTTCACAAGCGTTGCAGAGAGCTGGCCTTACAAACACTAAGGCGACGTCTACACATCGAGTTTTCTCAGCAAAAAAATATGCTAATGATGAGGGACTCGTTTGCATGAGTGGCGATCTCATTTACATATTTTCTGCCGATCCGGTTTTGCGCTGGGGGGTTTTTGCGCAACAACAAGCCGGCTATGTCTACATGCCGAGTTTTCACGGCAAAAATATGCTAATGAGGGACTCGTTTGCATGAGTGGCAATTTCATTTGCATATTTTCTGCTGATCCCATTTTGCACTGGGGGCTTTTGTGCAAACACAAGCCGGCTACGTCTACACGACGCTTTTTCGTGGCAAAAAATATGCTAATGAGAGACTCATTTGCATGAGTGGCAATCTCATTTGCATAGTTTCTGCCAATCCGGTTTTTGCCCAAAAACAAGCAGGCTACGTCTACACGACTAGTTTTCGTGGCAAAAAATATGCTAATGAGAGACTCGTTTGCATGAGTGGCAATTTCATTTGCATATTTTCTGCGGATCCCGTTTTGCGCTGGGGGCTTTTGCACAAAAACGAGAAGGCTACATCTACATGACTAATTTTTGTGGCAAAAAATATGCTAATGAGGGACTAATTAACATGAGTGGCAATCTCATTTGCATATTTCCTGCCAATCTGGTTTTGCGCGAGGGGTTTTTGCGCAAAAACAAGCCGGCTACGTCTACACGACTAGTTTTCGTGGCAAAAAATATGCTAATGAGGGACTCATTTGCATGAGTGGCAATCTCATTTGCATATTTTCTGCCAATCCGGTTTTTCCGCTAGCTGTTTTTGCGCCAAAACCCCTCGCGCTAAACCGGATCGGCAGAAAATATGCAACTGAGATTACGACTCATGCAAATGAGTCCCTCATTAGCATATTTTTGGCTGAGAGAATTCAGAGTGTAGATGTAGACTAAGTTACACCACCTGGTCTGTAGATTCCTGGGTTGTTCTTAGTTCCCTTTTTATAGACGGGTACCAGAGTCACGCTTTTCCGGTCTTCTGCAATCTCTCCCGACTTCCCTGACTTTTCAAAGTCAGCTAAGGCTCAGATACCTCCGCTTTCGGCTCCCTGCGTATTCTAGGCTGCGTTTCCTCCGGCCCCGATGACTTGCAGACGGCCGACGCCTCGAAACGATTTGTAACGTGCGTGTTTTCCTATTTTAACTTCGCCACCGACTTTTCTCCAGCACTCACGAGGTTGACGGCAGGTGGCTGGCTCTGTGGCCGTCGCCGTGATGCTGACAGGCGGCGTGGCGACGTTTGGAACGCTATCGCTCGCTGAAATAATTGTCGGAGGTCCCTGCCATTTCTCACAACCGTCAACATTCCAATCCATAAAAATCAGCCAGGGAAAAGCGTAACGAGAAATATTGATACGATCCGCCGGCCAGCTACACAAAAGGAAATTCGGCCCTGCCTAGACGGAGGAAGGAGGAACGCAAATGAAAGCACCTTGGTTGAGTGTGGTGGGTGTATTAGATGGTCTGTTCCCCCCCCAAGCAACCTTCTTAGGACTTGAACGGCGTAGTGCAGAGAAAAATAACACCCTGATGATAGAGAGCTAAGTACCCCATGGGACTAGACCGCATTTATCTTTGAATAGAGGCCGTGTCACATTCTAGAGAGATGCTACCCACCACTTGACCACGAAACGCTCGGGGAGATTAGAATGGTTATAAAAATAAAAAAAAAACTCAATAATAAACATTGGGGAGGTTCAATTTGCCCCGTATTGATGAGGTATCGGTTAGCTGAGGACGGGAGGCCGAGAGAAAATTTCTTGACACCTTAAAGGACTTCTTCTTGGGACAGCTTGTTCTGGACGCCAGAAGAGGAGAGACAATTCTTGATTTAGTCCTAAGTGGAGCGCAGGATCAAGTCCAAGCGTTGATTGTAGCTGGACCGCTTAGAAATAGTGAGCATAAGGTAATTAAATGGAACATCTCTTGGTGGGAAAAACACCACAGCGGCCCAACACGGTGGCTTTTCGTGTCAGAAAGGGGAACGACACACACATGAGGAAGTTAGTTAAACCGCAATGAAAAGGTGCAGTGACAAAAGTAAAATCTCCCTGGAAACTTTTCCAAGACACCATAAGGGAGGCCCAATTTAAAAGTGTACCGCCTCCCCCGTTAAAAATAAAACAAAGAACATCGGAAGAGAGCCAAAAACGTGCCAAGTCAAAGAAGCGGAGCGAGATTAAAAAGGCATCGTTTCAAAAGCGGGAGTGAAATCGTAGCGAGGAGAATAGAAAGGAGCATCCGCGCTGGCAACTGAAGTGTAAAAATAGAATAAGAAAAGCCAGAAAGGAGTTTGACGAACCACTAGCCCAAAACTCCAAAAAGAATAGCAAAATGGAGATAGTTAAGAGCAGGTTAGATAGAAATCTACCAGGGATGGTCTAGACAGTATTTGGTCCTGCCACGAGGGCAGGGGACTGGATTCAAAGATCGCTCGAGGTCCCTTCCTGTTCTAGCATTCTATGATCTATGAAAACGGCAACTGAAATTGAATGTTGATAAATGTACGGTAATGCACGTTGGAAAACATAATCCCAACTATATGTACAATATGACCAGGGCTCGACAAATAATGCAATCTACGAGGAGATTACAACCCGGAAGAGCCGAGTTCGGGTGATCTGCCGGACAGTGCGGCTGGCGAGCAGAGCTCGCCGCGGTTTGGCGAGCCCTGAGTATAATAGTTTGGCTACAACTACTCGAGAGAGAGAGCTTGGAGTCACTGTGGCGAGTTCTCCGAAAACATCCACTCGGTGGGCAGCGGCAGTGAAAAAAGCAAATAGAATGATCAAAAACGGGATCGAGAATGAGACAGAAAATCTCTCATTGCCTCTATAAAGCCACGGTACGCCCACTTCTTGAATACGGTGTACAGACGTGGTCGCCTCATCTCCGAAAAGCTACCTTGGCATGGGAAAAAGTTTCTGAAAAGGGCAACAAAAATGATTCAGGGTTTGGAACGGGGCCCGTATGAAGAGAGATTAAAAAGACGGGGACTTTTCAGCTTGGAAAAGAGGAGACTGAGGGGGGGTAGGATAGAGGTCTGTAAAATCATGCGTGGTGTGGAGAGAGCGGATAAAGAAAAGTTATTTACTTGTTCCCATCACATAAGAACTAGGGGTCACCGAATGAAATGGATAAGTAGCAGCTTTCAGACAAACAGAAAGGAGTTTTTCTTCACACAATACACTGACAACCTGTGGAACTCCTCGCCACAGGATGGGGTGAAGACTGGAACAGGGTTCCAAAAAAAGCTAGATATGTTTATGGAGGACAGGTCCAGGATGGGCAGGGGCCTCTGTTTGTCAGGGGCTGGGAATAGGTGATAGGGGAGGGATCGCGTGAGGATTTCCAGTTCTGTTCACTCCTTCTGAGGCACCGGGCACTGGCTGCTGCGGGCAGACAGGACGCTGGGCTAGGTGCACCCAGTATGGCCGTTCTGATGTTCATTTCGGTTGAGAAACATTTTTGAGGAAAACAATGTAATCCTTCCTGCTCTGCCACTTTGTGGCCCTGCACCACTAACCCCCCGACCCCCTGTGTGCCTCAGTTTCCCCGTATGCAAAACGGCAGTACTACTTTCTACGCGCTCTTGTTAACCATTGGGAGCCGGATGGGTGCAAAGTGCCATACAACTGCGGCTGTTCCCGAGACAGCTGAGTCACCTCCACGATGTCGCAATGAATTCCCCCTGCCCCGTCCCGCAGTCCCCAGCCTCCGATCTCCCCAGATCACGTGGGCCCCTCTCTTCTCTCCTCCGTGCTTTGTTCCCACCGCTGCCTCCCATGGCCAGAGCCGGCTGTGCCCTCCGAGATGGGGCTCCCGGTCACTGGGGTCCCCAGTTCTGTGCTTGTCCCTGCGACAATCAGCTCCCTCCCCTTGTTACACCAGTAGCCCCCGGGGATACTGAGTCGCACCCCTCGGCATGCAGCCCCTGAGCCAACCCAGCACACCGCCTCCTGCCACAGAGGAGGGCTGAATCCCAGGCATGGGAGATGCCCTGGAAAGGAGGGCAGGGCTGTGCAGTGAATGGGGAGGCCCGGAGTCTCTTTCCTGCAGCGGGGAGTTCCGCAGATCCGGTTCCCACGGGAGTTCTGTCTCCTCTCAGTCTTCTCCTTTCCAAACTAAGCAAGCCCGATATTTTCTGTCTTCCCTCATCGCTCATGTTCTCTAGACCTTTCCTCATTCTGATTGCTCCCTGAATTTATCTAGCTCTTGTTTAAACTCTGTTCTAGTCCTCGCCTTCACAGCCTCCTCCGGCGAGGAGTTCCACAGGTTGACTACGCGCTGTGTGAAGAAGAACTTTCACTTTTTCCGTCTCTTTAGCCTCTCCTCGTATGGGACCCGTTCCAAACCCCGAATCATTTTAGTTGCTCTTTTCTGAACCTTTTCTAAGGCCAAAATATCTTTTTTGAGGTGAGGAGACCACATCTGTGACAGTATTCAAGATGCGGGCGTCCCGAGTTCTGTCCTCGCACTCGAAACAACGCCAAATACCTCGTGTCTGGATCGTCGGGGCGCCCGAATCCCCGTTGGCTGGTCCGATGGATTTCGAAGGGCCGGCGGCTCCCCTGATGTGTCTTTTCTGTCCGCCTCCTTCCTCGGGCTCCCCTTCCCCAACGACGCAGAGGAAGGCTGAGCAGGGCCGGACAGGTGGCAGCGGGAAATGGGCTTCCTTCCACGCCCGACGGACAGGGCGACCAAGGGCGGGAGCGTCCCATCTGCACCATGGGATTCGGGACTCAGTTTCCCCAGCTGCTGGGGTTCCCAGGGGCTGTGATATGGTGGGGGGGGGGTCACGTCTCCGGTGGGGGTTCCTGGGGTCTGTGATATGGTGGGGGGGCAGTCATGTCTCGGGGAGTTCTTGGGGGCTGTGATACGGTGGGGGGGAGCAGTTGTGTCTTGGAGGGACATTAACCTTGGTGGAAAAACCCTTCCGTCACTGCAGCGCATAAACAGGCACCGAGCCGAGAGCCCTGGAGCACATCACTGCCTGGCTCTGTGCCTCAGTTTCTCCCCTGGGAAGGGGGCTAGCGGCTCTGCTCTGGTCTCTCTGTGCCTCAGTTTATCCCCTGGGAATGGGGCTAGTGGCTCTGCTCTAGTCTTTCTGTGCCTCAGTTTCCCCCATACGAACTGGGCTAGTGTCTCTGCTCTGGTCTCTCTGTGCCTCAGTTTCTCCCCTAGGAATGGGGCTAGCGGCTCTGCTCTGGTCTCTCTGTGCCTCAGTTTCTCCCCTAGGAATGGGGCTAGCGGCTCTGCTCTGGTCTCTCTGTGCCTCAGTTTCTCCCCTGGGAATGGGGCTAGCGGCTCTGCTCTGGTCTCTCTGTGCCTCAGTTTCTCCCCTAGGAAGGGCGCTAGCGGCTCTGCTCGGGCTCACCCCCTCCCCTCCCTCTTTTGCAGAGATCCGAGAAGCCTTCAAAGTATTTGACCGGGACGGGAACGGCTTCATCTCCAAGCAGGAGCTGGGCACGGCCATGCGCTCCCTGGGCTACATGCCCAATGAGGTGGAGCTGGAGGTCATCATCCAGCGGCTGGACATGGACGGTGAGTCCCCCCGGCCGGCCCGTCCTGCCCGGCGCCGTGCTGAGCCTGCGTGCAGGGCGGGCCGGCGGCCGGTGTTACGGCAGGGTCTCCGAGCTGCTCGCCGGGGAAGTATCCTACCGCTGCCACCAGCGTCGCGCCGATCTGCCAGCGGGCGGGGCGCAGGGCTAGGGGCCGGCCAGAGAGACCCCGGCACACCGCCGGGACCGGAGCCGAGCCGCTCGCCGGGGAAGTATCCTACCGCTGCCACCAGCGTCGCGCCGGTCCGCCAGTGGGCGGGGCGCAGGGCTAGAGGCCGGCCAGAGAGATCCCGGCACACCGCCGGGACCGGAGCCAGGCCGCGGCCTCTTGCCACCAGGCCAGGGGGGCCCGGGAGTGACGCCAGGGGAGGGCCGGGCACAGCAGCCTGGGAAAGGGATTCCCGGGAAAGTCGTCCTGTGAGAGTGCAGGGCTGCTCCTCCTCCATCCGTGGGGTCTCCGCGTCCGGGTCGGGAGTCGTGGCTGTGCCCCTGCCCGGGTCTGTGCCCTCCTTCTCACCTGGCACCCCGTACCCGTGGCACCCGCCGCCCCGTACCCCTGTATTCCTGCCATTCTGTACCCCTGGCACCCGCCGCCCCGTACCCCTGTATTCCTGCCATTCTGTACCCCTGGCACCTGCCGCCCCGTACCCCTGTATTCCTGCCATTCTGTACCCCTGGCACCCGCCGCCCCGTACCCCTGCATTCCCGCCATTCTGTACCCCTGCCACCCGCCGCCCCGTCCCCCTGCATTCCCGCCATTCTGTACCCCTGGCGCCCGCCGCCCCGTCCCCCTGCATTCCCGCCATTCTGTACCCCTGGCGCCCGCCGCCCCGTCCCCCTGCATTCCCGCCATTCTGTACCCCTGGCGCCCGCCGCCCCGTCCCCCTGCATTCCCGCCATTCTGTACCCCTGGCGCCCGCCTCCCTGTACCCCTATCACCCTGGACCCCAGAACCTGCTGCCTCGTACCCTGCTGACCCTGTATCCATGCCATCTGCCACTGTGCTACCCTGCTGCCCCGTACCCCTGTACCCCTGCTGCCCCGTACCCCTGTAACCGTAATGCTGTACCCCTGCCACTGTGCTGCCCGTCCACCCTGTACCCCTGCCGCCTACTACACCTGCCACTGTGCCACCCTGCCGCTGTGGTGACCCCAAGGCCAGAGGGAGCAGGCTGCCTGCGAGGAGCCAGCCGATGGCGCGTCAGCCGGCGTGGGCCTCCTCGTGGCCACGGTGCGACGGAGGTGGGTCCGCTCTGTGGCCATTGGATCCCGTTCGCGGCTGCACCTGGCTGCTCGGGGCCCTTAAACAGCGTGCGAAGTCCCTCCCGCGCAGCCACGCCGTGCATGAACTCCCCAAAGCTTTTCAGCCGAGCTTCTCCCTTTAGCGGGGTGCCGTGTTCTCTTGCCAGCCCCGTACAGGAGCCGGCGGGTTTGAGGAGGGATTGAGGGGCCCCCGCACACCGGCGTCGGCTAGCGCAGATCGGGTTGGGGTCATTTGGAAGTTGGCAATCCTAATCCGGCTCATTCCCCTCTTCCCCCCAGGCTCTCCGGGGAGGCTGCTCCCAGCGGGTGGTTGGTGGAAGAGGCAGCACTGAAGGGAGCCGGGGGGTGTCTCCGGAGAAGCCGGGGGGAAGGAGAAATGACCCCCAGGGGTCCCTCTGGCCATGTCCCCGGATCAACATCCCTGGGGAGGTCAGATTTGCCGACGTGCTGCACAGCTTTGCCTCGGAGCGAAAACGAGGTGCCCGACTGGGTTTGGCTGAAAACAGACCCCCCCCCCCCCGGGGCAGTCTCCCCCGCGCCTGCCTCCCCCTCGCCGCTGGCCAGGTAACTCGGTCCTCTCTCTTTCCCAGGAGACGGGCAGGTGGATTTTGAGGAGTTTGTGACGTTACTGGGGCCCAAGCTGTCCACCTCGGGCGTCCCCGAGAAATTCCACGGCACCGACTTCGACACCGTCTTCTGGAAGGTAACGGGAGCCCCCCTCCATGTCCCCGTCCACGCCCTCCCCAAGTTACCCCAAGGCGAGAGGGCCCAGGGCGGGTGTGGGGGGCACCGGAGGACGCTGGTTTTCGCTCGGGGCCCAAGACGCTCCAGTTGACCATCTACCGTTGTCATCACGTCGGTCAGTCCCAGCCGGCGAGGTATCGGGGCCAAGCCTGCAGGGGAGGTGATGCCGGGGGGAGGCCCCCTCGGGCTGGCCCAGTTCTTGCAGCCCCCTAGGCGGGGCTCTGAGTGCCGATCCCGCCCGGCCACAGTGCGACATGCAGAAGCTGACGGTGGACGAACTCAAGCGGCTGCTCTACGACACCTTCTGCGAGCACCTGTCCATGAAGGACATCGAGAACATCATCATGACGGAGGAGGAGAGCCACACGGGCACCGCCGAGGCGTGCCCGGTCGACGTGGAGCGTGAGTGCCCCTGCCCCGCCCCTTCCGCCCGAGGCCCCGCCCCTTCCGCCCGAGGCCCCGCCCCTTCCGCCCGAGGCCCCGCCCCGTCCCCGGGCCCGGAGCTGAGCCGTGACCCCGTACCACCACTCATAAAGTGGCCCCCTGTGAACATTATCGCCCGAGCTACTGAAATACCAGAGTCCACAGACAGGGGGCGAGCTTGCGGCCGGACCGTCCCCCTGGTGGCTGAGCATGGAGTAGCAGGCTCTCCTCAGCTAGCCCACCTCCCCAACAGACGGGACCTCCTGTTCCAGGGCCTCGCTTGCCACTGGGCTCCTGCCCCACGGCCCTGCTCTGCTCCAGCAGACTCCGTCCACGGCCTCCCACTCCCCTAGCTGCCCTAGGCCTCTCCCCCCGGCTGCTCCGGGCTCTCTGTCAAGGCCCACAAAATTTTGGCACCTGAGGCGGGGAGCTCAATTGACGCCCCCATGTTCCCTTGCTGCACCAGCAGCAGACACAAATTTCTACACCCTGGGTCCTAGTGGTGCCCCCCAAGTCTGGCACCTGAGGTGGCCGCCTCAGTTTGCCTCATGGTAGGGCCGGCCCTGGCCCCCGGGCTCCCGCTCTGAGTGGCTCTTTTGCACTCACACACACGCTTTCTCGCTCTGATGCCCCGCCCCCTTTGGCGGAGGCCACGCCCCTTTGGCGGAGGCCCCGCCCTTTCTAAGGAGCCGGGAGCCAGCCTGCACCTAAGTACCACCATACGTAAAGTGACCCCCCCCCCGCCAAAATTATTGCTCACCCCGAATCTAGCCCGGGGAGACTTCTGAGGGCCCCTTCCATCGCAGGGAAGGTGTCGGCCCAGAGCCTTCTCCGAGGAGCCAGCCAGGCACCATTGTAATTAAGACAGCGCTTGTTAATTAAGAGTATGTTAATGAAGGAGGAGGCCCCGGCGCGTGGGCGGTTGTTCCGCATGCCGAGTGGCAGGAGCCGGCGCAGGGCAGGGAGGCCGGTGGGAGGGCTGGCTGCGTGCAGGGTGGACTAAGGAGACCAGTGGGAGGGCTGGCTGCGTGCAGGGTGGACTAGGAAGGAGCAGGACGGAGGACACCCAGCCGACCTGTCCCCTGCCCCGCAGCCGGCTCCAACCAGCAAATCCGCCAGACCTGCGTCCGGAAGAGCCTGATCTGCGCCTTCGCCATTGCCTTTATCATCAGCGTCATGCTCATCGCCGCCAACCAGGTGCTGAGGAGCGGGATGAAGTAGCCGGGCGGACAAGGACAGACGGACCGACCGATATAAATATATACATAGAGAGAGATATCTCCGATATATTGAATATCTACGCCACGGGGGGGGACCCCCTGACGCTTCCTCCATGGAGCGTGTCCCGTGCACCCCCCCTGCCTCCGCCCTGCCCCCACCCTGGCGGGGAGCGCCCTGTCTCCCGAGGGCAGGGCCCAGGTCCCCCGGGGGCAGGAGAGGCCGCCGGCCTCGCATGGCTGTTTGCAGCACATTTAGACGCAGCCAAAAGTGCATGTCCCGCGCATGGAGCCCCCCCGCCCCGCCCCCGCGTGTGCTTTTGTACCTGGAGATTAGCCCCCTAGCAGAGCCGAATATATTCTATAGCTCTATATTTACGAGAAGCCAAATCGTCCCGTAAGCAATACACGGTCCTTGTGCCCAAGGGCTGGATTCCACCACTCACGGTTGCGCCATCTCCCCGAAACCGCCCCCTCCACACCCCGGCCACCCACCGTGCCCCTGGCCTGCGGGGCGACCGCCGGTCAGGCACCGTGCCTCAGTTTCCCCTGTTGCAAAACCGGACATTGTGAGTTTTATCCTGCGCAGAAGCGCTGGGTAACAGCTGGGTTGCAAGCCCGGTAACCCCACCGCTCATGCTGAGGGGTGACCGTTGGTCAGGCACCGTGCCTCAGTTTCCCCTGCTGCAAAACCGGACATCGTGAGCTTTGTCCTGCGCAGAAGCACTGGGTAACAGCTGGGTTGCGATCCCGGTAACCTCACCACTCATCCTCCACTGCCTGTCTCTGAGCCCCTCCCCACCCCACATGGAGAGGGGGCTGACACCGCTCTCTGCCCCTCCGGTAAGCACGTGTCCCGGCCGGAGAGCCACTTGGGAGCTGCCTTCCGGGCACAGCCTTCTCATCCCCTGTCACCCCTGGGTGCCCCTGTCCCCGACCATCCCTCATACTCATGCCCCTACAGCCTGGATGTAGCATCAGACCAGTTTGGGTTTGGTTTTTCTTTTTTCTTTTTTTTTAATTTTCAATCCAAATAAAAATGGAATTTATAAACGGATCCACGTGTGCCCAGATCCAGTGACTGGGAGCGATCCCAGCCAGCGAGAGGCCGGGCTCGGCAGACACTTTGGGGGATGGAGCTCAAATTCAGAGGGACTTTGCCCTCCGCGGGCCTGGTGGATCACAGTCCTAGCTTGGCCCTAGCTGCAAATTCTATCGGCACCAGGAATATTCCTGGCTCGGAGCCCTAGTTCTGGGCTGGGTTTTTCCTCTGGCTCTGCCTGCTACCCCCTCTATGTAATTTAAAAGAGCCATGGACACACACACACGCCTCGCCGCCGCCACCTGCTTCCTACCCGCTGGCTCTGTGCAGCTGCCAGTGCATCCGTGGGCGGGGTGTGTGCAAAATCCCTACTTGGATTTATATTAGGGTAGCACCAAGCGGCAGGGTGGCCTGTCCCTTTAAGAGCCACGGGGCAATTAGCCAGCTACAGGTAATCAGCACTACATCGGCCATAACGAGCTGCCTCCCAGGCTAGGCCAAACTCCACTGCAGGGAGGAAGGCCAGGGAGATTCCAGCAGGGACCGGAAATGGAGCCCCCGGGGGCGGACGGATTGAAATCCAAGCAGGGTGGGAAAACGTCGGGTTCGTTTGCTCAGGACCCTGATCGCCCTGGACTCGCTGAGACATAGCCAAAGGCCTGAGCCAAATGAATCCCTGGAAAGACAGGAAACCTGGGTGTGGGGAAACTGAGGCAGCGCCACCCCATGCGCAGAGGGCGTGGCAGGGCAGCCATGCTCGATGACAGACCCCGAACAGGATGAAGGCTGTGTCGGACACTGGACAGGTAAGAGAGACCCTTCCCTGAACAGCTTCTACTCTTAATCGGCTTCAGTGGTTCCCAAACGTTTAGGCATCACGCCCCCCTTTTTGAGTTTTGAAAAACCCTCATGTCCCACCCACCCCCAAAAAATAGCAGTAAAACTTACTGAGCAAAAAAAAAAAAAAAAAGTTGCCCTTTTAAGAGCAGAGCAGGCATTGCCCTTTTAAGGTGGCTATTTTGAAGTCTGCCTGAGACGCTCCATCCTCCCCTGAATTTTTTTACCAGACGGACCGGGATTTTCCTTGGGAGGGAGATTGATGGAGGGGTGGGGGCTGGGTTGCCTTGTGCCCCCCCCTGGAATTTCTTCATGCCCCCCAATTTGGGAATCCATGAGTTAGACAAACCATAAGTGGGAGGGGAAACTGAGGCACAGGTTTGCCTGACATCACGTAGCACCCAGGACTCCTACATCCTGCCCAGTGGTTCTCCAAGTCTCATGAATCCAGACACGTTAAGCCACAAGAGGCCGAGTCGGACAAAAAACCCCCCACGTATCTGCCACGAGACACCCCAAAGATGCCTGTTAACTCCAGACTCCAGGGTGCTCTGCCCTGAAGAAGTGTTGGAGTTCTCCACCATCCTGTCCTGCCGGGCCAGAAGCTGCGGTCTCCCCCCAGCCAAGCCACAAATTTGGGGGGGGAGCACAGCTCCAAAGAAGCCTAAACTCCCACACAAACCTGAAGTATAAAAAGTTTTACACCTAGGGGTTACATCTAGATTGCATTGCTTTCTCGGGACACCGGCGGTATCGCAAAAGAGCAACGCCATGTCCAAGGAGGCCTCCGTTTTTTCCAAAATTGTTTGAAAAGAACGGACACGCTCTTTCACCATCCCCATCAACCTCGTTCTGCGAGGTCTGGCTCAAAAGAGCACTTTCTTTCGCAATTTGGTGCCGTGTAAATGCACCAAATTTCGAAGGCGCCTCTTTTGAAAGTAAATTAAAAAAAAATATGCAAGTTGCGGCACGGACATTGCATCTCTTTTTCTGATTTAACAGTGCAGTCTAGACGGAGCCGGAGAGAGCTTGTAAGTTCACCCTTTTTAGCAGTGAAAGAGAGATATGCACACTGGTTGCTTCCCCCAGCTGGCAGTTATTTACACAGTGCATGAGATCATAAACAAAAATGTTTTTATTGCGTCTAGAAAAGCGGCTGTAAGTGATTGCAAGCGATAGCAGACAGGGCAAAGCAAGTTGCGAAATCAAAACAAAACACACCAGCTAATTTTAAGGCACTAAGACAGTTAAGCTACCGCCTACCTTGGGCCCGATCCTCCCTGCTCTTCAGTCTTAAATGTTTCCAGCAGGTATCTTGGGTGGTAATTAGAAGGAGGGGCGTCTCTTGGTGTCTGATGACTCTCGATTGTTTGCAAAAGCGGCGAGGGGTCCTGTGGCATCTTATAGACTAACCGAAGTGTTGGAGCATAAGCTTTCGTGGGCAAGACCCACTTCGTCAGATGCATGCGGTTCGTCTCTAACTTCGGTTAGTCTATAAGGTGCCACACGACTCCTCGCCGCTTTTGCAGATTCAGACTAACACGGCGACTTTTCTGATACGCTCTATTGTTTGCCTCCCCGCTTTAGATCCCTTTTGCCCAAGGTCGGGAATTCTTTGTGTTCGGTTCAACCTTTCCTCCCCCCAAAGGGGGTTGAGAATCATGTGGCCCGGCCACATCGTCTTGGTAAGACCAACTGCCGTTTGGGCGCACAGGAAAAACACTCTGTTTGTCTGAAGAAGTGAGTTTTGCCCGTGAAAACTCATAGGCTTGCCAGATGCTTTCAACAAAAATCCTGAACATGGCAAACTTGGTTGAGACGAAAAAAAAAAAAAAAAGTTGCTGCGCCTTTAAATGGCCCTGCACTCCTCACTCCCCCACCCCCGCCGGACGCAGCAGGAGAAAATTGTCCCCACCGGGCTTCCATCCAAGGGAAACAGGAAATTTTCTGGGTTTTTTTAAACAGACTACCGAACGATCCGGACAAAAAACAGACACCTGGCAACCCTAAAAGCTCATGATACTATAGATATATTTTTGTTAGTCTCTGCGGGTGTGTCTACACCGGGGCGTGACATCGGAATAATTGCCCTTATTTCGAAATCAGGTGCGTAGCCACGCTACCATGCAAAATAAAGGGCTTGTTATTTCGAAAGAGGAACTCCGGCTTGTGAAAAGGAAGAGCGTATTTCGAAATAGTTCTTCCGGGAGTGATTCTTTTGAAATAAATCGCTCCCCGGTGTAGACCGAGCCCTTCGGTGCCACCGTTGGTTTTAAAGTTACAGACTAACACCGCTCCCTGTCTGAGATAAGAACAACCAATCCATTCGCAGATTGTTGACTTGATCGCTGAGCCATTAAGTTCCAAAAGCCTCATTAGCCCGTTAACAATTAAAACCGAGTCCCACGTCGAACAGCACTTACAAGGATGCTACCTGCACAAAACGAGGAGATGCACATTTTGCAGCTCGTGAATGAGAGGTTACGTGCCCTGCTTTGCATAACGGGATGCATATTAGTAAGGCAAGTTTCATAAAGCGTGGAGAGGGGTTGGGACAGGGAGCAGAGTTGGGGGTGTGGCAATACCCCAGAAGAGCCGGAAGGGTTTGATTATTCATCTGGTGTATTGTCAGAGCATAACAGAGCCAGGCAGGACATGCACGTGCGTGTGAATTTATTCCCCAAACAGAAATCAGGATATTCGGGAGGGTGGGTTGGAGTGTCTGAAGATGTAGCCTCCTGCTGACATTTTCAAAGTGTCTCTTGCTTGGGTCGCAGACTGTCCCGTTTGGGTCGATCCTGGCTCGCCGCTTCTGTAGAGCAGCCCGCGGGCTAGCACAGTCGCTTGCTCTGCCACAGCTGACCCGTGTGCCCTTGGGCATGTCACTTAGCCCCTGTAAAAAAAACCCGAGAGGTAGATACGCTGGAGGCCAGGGATCGGGTCCAGAGTGACCTAGACAGATTGGAGGACTGGGCCAAACGTCTCCATCCCTAGAGGTGTGTAAGTCCCAGCTTGACCGAGCCCTGGCTGAGATAATTGAGCCCTACTTTTGGGGAGGGTTGGAGGGACGGGGACAAAAGCGAAATCTGTCCGGGGGAGGGTGCAGGTTACTTAAAACGGTGGTGTGAAAATGTGTGTGCCGTCTCCCGAGCTGGGGGGCAGCCTTGCTACAGGCGAGGGGGCCTGCCAGCGTCTGCGTTCCCTGGAGCGCCCCGTATGTGGTTTTCCGCAGCCCCAAAGCTGCAGCGTCCTCGCCCAACGGTTACGGGCGAACGTTTCGGCTGGGCAGCGAAATGCCTGACGGGAAACATAAGAACATAAGAACGGCCGTACTGGGTCAGAGCAAAGGTCCATCTAGCCCAGTAGCCTGTCTCCTGACAGTGGCCAGCACCAGGTGCCGGAGGGGGTGGACCGAAGACAATGATCAAGCGATTTGTCTCCTGCCATCCCTCTCCAGCCTCTGACAAACAGAGGCCAAGGACACCATTGTATCCCCTGGCTAATAGCCTTATATAGACCTAACCTCCATGAAATTATCTAGCTTCTCTTTAAACTCTATTATAGTCCTAGCCTTCACAGTCTCCTCCGGCGAGGAGTTCCACAGGTTGACTGCACACTGTGTGAAGAAGAACTTTCTGTTATTAGTTTTAAACCTGCTACCCATTAATTTCATTTGGTGTCCTCTAGTTCTTCTATTTAGGGAACGAATAAATAACTTTTCTTTATCGGCCCTCTCCACACCACTCATGATTTTATAGACCTCGATCCTATCCCCCCCTCAGTCTCCTCTTTTCTAAACTGAAAAGTCCCCGTCGCTTTAACCTCTCCGCATATGGGAAAGGGCCAGTCAAGAGCAGGCTGTTGTCATGCTGAGTGAGATGGGCCTGATCCTGGGATGGAGGGGGACAGGAATGAGGGTAGGGATTGAGAGGCAAGAGGAGAGATGGGGAGCATGATCAGAAGCTGTTTTGCCTGGTGCTAACACTTGGGCTGTCTGGGAGTAGTGCTCTATCGCCAGTAAGGCTCTATCACCAAGAGCAGTAGTGCTCTATCGCCAGTAGGGCTCGATCGCCAAGAGCAGTAGGGCTCTATCACCAGTAGGGCTCTATCACCAGTAGGGCTCTATCGCCGAGAGCAATAGCGCTCTATCGCCAGTAGGGCTCTATCGCCGAGAGCAATAGCGCTCTATCGCCAGTAGGGCTCTATCGCCGAGAGCAATAGCGCTCTATCGCCAGTAGGGCTCTATCGCCGAGAGCAATAGCGCTCTATCGCCAGTAGGGCTCTATCGCCGAGAGCAATAGCGCTCTATCGCCAGTAGGGCTCTATCGCCGAGAGCAATAGCGCTCTATCGCCAGTAGGGCTCTATCGCCGAGAGCAATAGCGCTCTATCGCCAGTAGGGCTCTATCGCCGAGAGCAATAGCGCTCTATCGCCAGTAGGGCTCTATCGCCGAGAGCAATAGCGCTCTATCGCCAGTAGGGCTCTATCGCTGAGAGCAATAGCGCTCTATCGCCAGTAGGGCTCTATCGCTGAGAGCAATAGCGCTCTATCGCCAGTAGGGCTCTATCGCCGAGAGCAATAGCGCTCTATCGCCAGTAGGGCTCTATCGCCGAGAGCAATAGCGCTCTATCGCCAGTAGGGCTCTATCGCTGAGAGCAATAGTGCTCTATCGCCAGTGGGGCTCTCTCGCCGAGAGCTGTAGGGCTCTATCGCCAAGAGCAGCAGGGCTCTATTACGGACCGCCTGCCCAGGACGGGGGGCAGTGTCTGTAAATGCTCAGGGAGGTTAGCGAGACTAAAAATCACCCCCGCGGCGATAGCGAGGGATTTCAGCTCTCCCCAGATCGACTGGGTCCGCCTCCCCCCAGGATGGGAGGCAGCGCTCACACGTCTCGACACCCGGCCCGGCTGAAGAAGCGAAAACGCCATCCGAGAAACCAGGGGGCTTCAGAAAACGATCTGAATCATCCCCAGTTCCCGCAGGTCCGCATCCTCTTCACTCTCGCCGAGCAAGTTGTGCGGCATCGGCACAAAGGCCGATCGGTACTTCGGCGCCCCGCGCCGCCGCGAGATCCAGAGCAGGCACAGGAAAAGGAAGCGGGTGATGGGTACAGTGAATTGGAGAGCTCCGCCAGCGCCTCTGTCTGTCACGTCAAGGCCCTGAGGCTTGGCGGATATTGGGTTAAGAACATCGTTATGATACTGTGGATGCAGAATATTGTTCTAACCCCCGGGGTTTGCAGAGGGGACAACTCTCCCAGGCTCCATGCTCCAGAAGGTAGGTCCTCTTTGCTCAGGTTCCTCCGAGAGCAAGGCACCATGCGGGAAGGGTGTCTCCCACCCCCCAATTCTGTGGATCCCTGCTCTTGTGTCTCTGGGAGGAGAAGGAAAGGGCGGGGCACCAGGATCTACACAGTCCCACCTCTTCTTAAACAGGAGGCAGTAATGAAATGAATAGGTAGCCGGTTGAAAACAAACCAAAGGATGTTTTCCTTCACGCAGCACACAGCCAACCTGTGGAACTCCTCGCCGGAGGTTGCAGTGAAGGCAAGAACCAGGGGGGTCACCAAGTGAAAAGAATAGGTAGCCGGTTGAAAACAAACCAAAGGATGTTTTCCTTCATGCAGCGCACAGCCAACCTGTGGAACTCCTCGCCGGAGGCTGTTGTGAAGGCAAGAACTAGGGGGGGGTTTCCAAGTGCAGATGCAAACGGGCTTCAACAGAGCTTGAGTTCCAGCTTTGCCTCCTTTGTTGACCAGGGATCACGCCCCACTGGAGCTCCTGCCAGTGCACCCCAGCCTGCCTTCCGTTCCAACCCGGGGACCCTGAAATTTCCACCAAGGAACTCAGGCTTGGTCTGTATCCCCATGGTCCCTCCGGCCCAGCCCCACAGCTCCGCTCATGCCCCAGGGCCGTATCCCATGCTCCACCAGCAGGCTGTTGAATTGCACCCTTCCCTTGTCCCTCCTCCACGGGTTGTGCAGGGAGACCGCAGGATACACGCCAGGCTGATGGAATGAAAACTGAAAAAGATGGTAAAATTTGCCAGGGTTTTATTTATTATTTTAATCTATTTTCCATTAAAAATGCAGTTGGGGAGGGGAGGACGAGCCGTTAGGCAGGAGCAGCCGGGGTGCCTGTGGAAATGCCATTGGAAAGTATTTTCCAGAAAACCAGACACTAGTCTGGTGCGGGAAATGCTCCAGCTGTTTCAAGACCTGGGGTATCTTAATTGGGCTCACACCGCGGCGGCAAACCAAGAGGAGCGGGCTAGCCGGTCACCCGGAAAGCTGGCGCGGACATCCTGGTTCACAGTTTCTGTGGAATGGGTTCACTTTTTGGACACCCCTGCTTCGCACAGCTGAGCGCTGGTCCCTGCAGTAATCCGGACGGTGCTGTAATGCCCAGCAGAATACGGGCTCCAGGGGCCGTTCCCGGAGGACAGGCTGGAATACAGAGCCCGTGCCGGTCACTAGGAAGAGGGTGGCGTCAAATGAGTTAAGGAAACATGATTGACTTGTTCCCATCACATAAGAACTGGGGGGGGGGGGGGGGTCATGAAATGAAATGGAGAGGCAGTAGGTTGAAAGCAAACCAAAGGATTTTTTTTCTTCACGCAGCGCACAGTCAACCTGTGGAACTCCTCGCCGGAGGATGCTGTGAAGGCAAGAACTAGGGAGGCCACCAAATGAAAAGAATAGGTAGCAGGTAGAAAACAAACCAAAGGATGTTTTTCTTCACGCAGCGCACAGCCGACCTGTGGAACTCCTCGCCGGAGGCTGTTGTGAAGGCAAGAACTAGGGGGGGTCACCAAATGCAGATGCAAACGGGCTTCAACAGAGCTTGAGTTCCAGCCTGTATTTTGAAATCACTTCTTTCACCCTAATTTCCCAGCGTCGACACGGCCGTAGAGCCCGACAAAAATAGAGAGGCAGTATCCTGAGCTTTCGTTGGCGGACCTAACCTCCCTGAAACTAGTCAGCTCTTTTTTTTGAACCCTGTTGAAGTTCTAGCCTTCACCGCATCCCCTGGCGAGGAGTTCCACAGGTTGCGCGCCGAGTGAAGAAAAACGTTCTTTTGTTTGAAACCCGCGGCCCGTTCATTTCATCTGGCGACCCCTCCTAATATCGTGGGAATCAGTCAACAACGTTTCCGTGTTCACTTTTTCCACATCAGCCGTGATGGTATAGACCTCCATCCTATCCTGCCTCGGTCTCCTCTTTCCTAAGCTGAAACGTCCCCGTCTTTTTAACCTCTCTTCATGTTCCCAACCCTGACTCGTTTTTGTTGCCCTTTTCGGAACCTCGTCCAATGCCGAGAGATCTTTTCGGAGAGGAAGCGGCCACTTGTGGACGCCGTATTCCAGCTGTAGCTGTGGGCGTGCCATGGATTGATACAGAGATTTTCTGTCTTCGTCTCTATCCCGTTTTTTAATGATGCCGCACGTTCTGTTTGCTTTTTTGACTGCCGCTGCACACGGAGTGGGGGTTTTGTTTGGTTTGAGCCGCAAGCCGCTGGTTCTGTTAAACTCCCTGCCTCCGTTTATAAACAAACTCCCTCCACCCAGAACAGCTGTTAGCCGCCCAAAACTGATCATGTTCCCCATTTGATTTCCGCTCTGGGTGCTGCCTATCCCCCCCACTCCTTTGCCCTATGGGTGCTTGATTCCAGGGCTGTGTCTAGACTGGCAAGTTTTTCCTAAAATCATCTGATTTTGCGGAAAAACTTGCCAGCTGTCTACACTGGCCGCTTGAATTTCCGGAAAAGCACTGACGATCTCCTGTAAAATCATCTCTTCACCTGCTAGGAAATAGGATGAGGGTGGTGGTTCTAATTTTTTTCCCATTTTGGTACGGAATAAATTTTGTCACGGGCACCAAGGTGCGTACAGATGTGCACCACCACTAGGAACCCGTGCGGTGGGCACTCTGCTAATCAACTGGTCAGTGTGTGAATCCCTATGGTGCATCCCTATGGTGCCCTGCCCCCTCCTGTGTCCCCTTCCTGGAGACCCCGCCAGCGCCCCTCCCCAGCCAGGCACGGGTGCAGTGGCCCAGGGAAACTGAGGCACGCACATCAGAGCAGCGCAGGCCAGCAGGAAGGACAAGCAAAGAGAGCGAATACACTCCCACTTCCTCACAGGGGGAATTGGACCATATAGGGGATTGGACCTATAGGGGATGCCAGCCCCCCGGGACTCCCCCCAGGCCACACGATTGGTGCAGGGGGCATGTGAATGCCGCCCCGATGATTAGCACGGTGCCCACAGACTCCACAGCCGACAGCGCGTGTTTCGGCGCGTGGGGCACAGGCCGGGGCGCGTGGGACAAAATTTATTCCGCACAGACGAGGGCACAAAGAGAGGGGCCTTGCTGAGGACAGAGTGGGGGGGGGGGCTCCTTTGGGATTTCCTCGGGCCCAGCAGGGAGGGCTCGGGGCCTGCAGGCCGGCACAGGGGGGGCTGTGGGTCAGGGGCTGGCAGAGCCGGGACCCCAGGCCCAGCCAAGGCCTCATCAGCTGGGGCTGCCTGGCCGGGGGCGGGGCCAGCTGAGCTGACGGGCAGAGCCACACCCCAGCTGCAGCCAATCAGAGGGGGAGGCGGGGCCAGGCGGGGTATTTAAGGGGCAGCTGCGGGGCGGGCGCTCCCTTGGGAGCAGGGCAGGGGCCATGGAGCTGCTGCTGCAGCCTGCACCGGGGGGGGGGGTGTCCGGCCCCCTGCCCCCCCCAGCACCGCTCTGCCCCCCCCAGCACCCTGCTCTCTGGTGAGTGTGTCCCTGTCGGCCTGGGGTCCCCCGAGCACCCAGCCCCCCGAGCACCCAGCCCCCCCCGCCCTGGGCCCCCAGAGCACCCAGACCCCCCCGCCATGAGCCCCCCGAGCACCCAGCCCCCCCCCCCGTACCCAACCCCCCCGCCCTGAGCCCCAGAGCACCCAGCCCCCCCAGTACCCAGAGCACCCAGCTCCCCCCCGCCCTGGGCCCCCAGAGCACCCAGCCCCCCCCCCGCCCTGGGCCTCCCAGAGCACCCAGCCCCCCCCCACCCTGGGCCCCCAGAGCACCCAGCCCCCCCCCCGCCCTGGGCCTCCCAGAGCACCCAGCCCCCCCCCCGCCCTGGGCCTCCCAGAGCACCCAGCCCCCCCCCGCCCTGGGCCTCCCAGAGCACCCAGCCCCCCCCCCGCCCTGGGCCTCCCAGAGCACCCAGCCCCCCCCCGCCCTGGGCCCCCAGAGCACCCAGCCCCCCCCCCCGCCCTGGGCCCCCAGAGCACCCAGCCCCCCCCGCCCTGGGCCCCCAGAGCACCCAGCCCCCCCCGCCCTGGGCCCCCAGAGCACCCAGCCCCCCCCGCCCTGGGCCCCCAGAGCACCCAGCCCCCCCCGCCCTGGGCCCCCAGAGCACCCAGCCCCCCCCGCCCTGGGCCCCCAGAGCACCCAGCCCCCCCCGCCCTGGGCCTCCCAGAGCACCCAGCCCCCCCCGCCCTGGGCCTCCCAGAGCACCCAGCCCCCCCCGCCCTGGGCCCCCAGAGCACCCAGCCCCCCC
Source organism: Pelodiscus sinensis (assembly GCF_049634645.1). Lineage (NCBI taxonomy): Eukaryota > Metazoa > Chordata > Testudines > Trionychidae > Pelodiscus > Pelodiscus sinensis. Next base: position 55,015 of record NW_027466047.1, read on the forward strand.
CGCCCTGGGCCCCCAGAGCACCCAGCCCCCCCGCCCTGGGCCCCCAGAGCACCCAGCCCCCCCCGCCCTGGGCCCCCAGAGCACCCAGCCCCCCCCGCCCTGGGCCTCCCAGAGCACCCAGCCCCCCCCGCCCTGGGCCTCCCAGAGCACCCAGCCCCCCCCGCCCTGGGCCTCCCAGAGCACCCAGCCCCCCCCGCCCTGGGCCTCCCAGAGCACCCAGCCCCCCCCGCCCTGGGCCCCCAGAGCACCCAGCCCCCCCCCGCCCCTGGGCCTCCCAGAGCACCCAGCCCCCCCCCGCCCTGGGCCCCCAGAGCACCCAGCCCCCCCCCGCCCTGGGCCCCCAGAGCACCCAGCCCCCCCCCGCCCTGGGCCTCCAGAGCACCCAGCCCCCCCCGCCCTGGGCCTCCCAGAGCACCCAGCCCCCCCCCGCCCTGGGCCTCCCAGAGCACCCAGCCCCCCCCCGCCCTGGGCCTCCCAGAGCACCCAGCCCCCCCCCGCCCTGGGCCTCCCAGAGCACCCAGCCCCCCCCCCGCCCTGGGCCTCCAGAGCACCCAGCCCCCCCGCCCTGGGCCTCCCAGAGCACCCAGCCCCCCCCCGCCCTGGGCCTCCCAGAGCACCCAGCCCCCCCCCGCCCTGGGCCTCCCAGAGCACCCAGCCCCCCCCCGCCCTGGGCCCCCAGAGCACCAGCCCCCCCCGCCCTGGGCCTCCCAGAGCACCCAGCCCCCCCCGCCCTGGGCCTCCCAGAGCACCCAGCCCCCCCCCGCCCTGGGCCTCCCAGAGCACCCAGCCCCCCCCGCCCTGGGCCTCCCAGAGCACCCAGCCCCCCCCGCCCTGGGCCTCCCAGAGCACCCAGCCCCCCCCCGCCCTGGGCCCCCAGAGCACCCAGCCCCCCCAGTACCCAGCCCCCCCCCGCCCTGGGCCCCCCGAGCACTCGGCCCCATCCCGCCTGGGCCCTCAGAGCACCCGGCCCCCCCTGTCCACGGCCCCCCGAGCTCCCGGCCCCCCCCGCCCTGGGCCTCCCGAGCACCCGGCTGCCCCCCCCGCCCCGGGCCTCCCGAGCACCCGGCTCCCCCCCCCGCCCCGGGCCCCCCGAGCACCCAGCTCCCCCCCCGCCCCGGGCCCCCCGAGCACTCGGCCCCTCCCGCCCCGGGCCCCCCGAGCACCCAGACCCCCCCGCCCTGGGCCCTCAGAGCACCCGGCCCCCCCCGCCCTGGGCCCCCCAAGCACCCAGCCCTGCCCTGGGGCAGCCAGGATACCACTTCCCCCCCCCCAACCCTGTCCTGGGGCCTCCAGCCCCTCTCTTCCCTGGGTCCCCAGGTCAACCAGCCCCCCCTTCCACGCCCCCCTCTCCCCCTCGTGCCGGGGCCAGACAGGCCAAGCGCTCTGGGACGTGGGCCCTATAAACACAGGGAACATGTAGGAGCCAGGCTACCCCTTGGCTATAGCCCTGGGGAGTCGGAAGGGGCGGGGCTCCCCTCAGGCCCTATAGATACAGGGAGCCCATGGGGGTTGGGCTCCCCTCAGGCCCTATAGACACGGGGAGCCCATAGGGGTTGGGCTCCCCCCAGGCCCTATAGATACAGGGAGCCCATGGGGGTTGAGCTCCCCCCAGGCCCTATAGATACAGGGAGCCCATGGGGGTTGGGCTCCCCCTGACCCTATAGACACGGGAGCCCATGGGGGTTGGGCTCCCCCAGGCCCTATAGACACAGGGAGCCCATGGGGGTTGGGCTCCCCCCAGGCCCTATAGACACGGGGAGCCCATGGGGGTTGGGCTCCCCCAGGCCCTATAGACACGGGGAGCCCATAGGGGTTGGGCTCCCCCCCAGGCCCTATAGATACGGGGAGCCCATGGGGGTTGGGCTCCCCCCAGGCCCTATAGACACGGGGAGCCCATGGGGGTTGGGCTCCCCCAGGCCCTGTAGACACGGGGAGCCCATGGGGGTTGGGCTCCCCCCAGGCCCTATAGACACGGGGAGCCCATAGGGGTTGGGCTCCCCCCAGGCCCTATAGACACGGGGAGCCCATGGGGGTTGGGCTCCCCCCAGGCCCTATAGACACGGGGAGCCCATGGGGGTTGGGCTCCCCCCAGGCCCTATAGACACGGGGAGCCCATGGGGCGGGTGTCACGGCTCATGGGTCGTGCCCACACATGGCCCCTCGGCTCCTGGGCGGACCCCCACCCTCCAGTGCGGCTGCGCCTTCTCGGGCAGCCCCTCCTCCCCAGGGGCCCCCTCCAGTGCGACGACCCCCTCTTGGGGGGCCCACTCTCAGCGGGGGTCGGGGGCGCCCCTCCACCCCCAGCCGCCCGCCTCTGCTCTGAGCCCCTCCCCTCCCCCTGACCCTCCCGGGTCTCCCCTCCCAGAGGGAATAGCGCCCCCCTGCAATAGCCCCTCCCCTTCCAGTGTCTCTCCCCAGGTAGCAGGGTCGCCCGGGGCCCCTCTTCTCCGCCTCCCTCCCCGTCCAATGTTCCCCCCTCTCTGGGGTCCCCTCGGCCGCCCCTTGTCGGCAGGGCACCAGACACCGCGGCGCCAACTCTGGGCCGTTCCCTGAAACAACACACTGCCCCCTTTGTCACGTTGAACCAGTAACCCCCGGGCACTGAGCGCCCCCTGTATGTAACCCCCCTTTGAATCCCCACGACTCCCCACTTCCTCACAGCCGGGCTCCCCCAGGCCCTATGGACACGGGGAGCCCATGGGGGTTGGGCTCCCCCAGGCCCTATGGACACGGGGAGCGCATGGGGGTTGGGCTCCCCCAGGCCCTATGGACACGGGGAGCCCATGGGGCCGGGCTGCTGAGAATGCGCCCGGCACAGAGGCCCCCTGCTTTGGATCGGGGCTCTGTGCCGCCGGTGCCCAGGCCAGGAGCGGACCCTGGTTCTGCTGGTGCCCCTGGCGCCCGCACAGCCCCGATCCCGGCTGTCCCTGCCTCCCCCCCTCTCTGGGGCCCATCTCAGCTCCTCCCCCAACGAGGCCGGGGCCCGAGGCGTCCCATCCCCCGCAGAGCTTGCCCCCATGGGCGGGTCCCCGCCGGAGCAGAAGGGGCCGTGGGGCGCGGGGCGGCGTCGCTCCCAGCAAGTCCCGGGGCTGCGAGGCAGCGAGTCGGCGTTGGCAGCGAGGTCGAACTGGAGCAGCACCCAGCGCCGGAGAGCCAGGTCTGTCCACGAGCCACGCGGGGACCCGGGGTTTGCTGCTTCGTCCCTCTGGGCTGTTTGCAATTCCCCCAAATCCTTCTGCAGGGGGAGATCGTGGGACCCAGGCCTGAGCCGGGCAGGGGACGTGGGATCCAATGGACACGGGATCTAGTCGCTCGCTTGGCCAGGCTGCAGCTTGTCCCGGGAGGGCCAGACCCATCCCGCCTGGTCTCTGCTGGCCCGTCTCGTGCCCTCACCCTGCCCCTGGGCCAGCAACGCCAGAAGTGAGCCGGCACGAACCCACCGGCAGCTGGAGGGAGAGAGCCGGGCCTGTCGCGGTTCCGACCCGGCACAAACCCACCGGCGGCCGGAGGGAGAGAGCCGGGCCGGTCGCGGTTCCGACCCGGCACGAACCCACCGGCGGCCGGAGGGAGAGAGCCGGGCCGGTCGCGGTTCCGACCCGGCACAAACCCACCGGCGGCCGGAGGCAGAGAGCCGGGCCGGTCGCGGTTCCGACCCGGCACAAACCCACCGGCGGCCAGAAGCAGAGAGCTGGGCTGGTCGCGGTTCCGACCCGGCACAAACCCACCGGCGGCCGGAGGCAGAGAGCCGGGCTGGTCGCGGTTCCGACCCGGCGCAAACCCACCGGCGGCCGGAGGGAGAGAGCCGGGCCGGTCGCGGTTCCGACCCGGCACAAACCCACCGGCGGCCGGAGGCAGAGAGCCGGGCCAGTCGCGGTTCTGACCCGGCACAAACCCACCGGCGGCCGGAGGGAGAGAGCTGGACCGGTCGCGGTGCCGACCAGGCACAAACCCACCGGCGGCCGGAGGCAGAGAGCCGGGCCGGTCGCGGTTCCGACTGGGCACAAACCCACCGGCAGCTGGAGGGAGAGAGCCGGGCCGGTCGCGGTACCGACCCGGCACGAACCCACTGGCGGCCGGAGGCAGAGAGCCGGGCCGGTCGCGGTTCCGACCCGGCACAAACCCACCGGCGGCCGGAGGGAGAGAGCCGGGCCGGTCGCTGCCCCGACCCGGCACAAACCCACCGGCGGCCGGAGGCAGAGAGCCGGGCCGGTCGCGGTTCCGACCCGGCACAAACCCACCGGCGGCCGGAGGCAGAGAGCCGGGCCGGTCGCGGTTCCGACCCGGCACAAACCCACCGGCGGCCGGAGGGAGAGAGCCCGGCCGGTCGCGCTTCCGACCCGGCACAAACCCACCGGCGGCCGGAGGCAGAGAGCCGGGCCGGTCGCGGTTCCGACCCGGCACAAACCCACCGGCGGCCGGAGGGAGAGAGCCAGGCCGGTCGCGGTTCCGACCCGGCACAAACCCACCGGCGGCCGGAGGGAGAGAGCCGGGCCGGTCGCGGTTCCGACCCGGCACAAAGCCACCGGCGGCCGGAGGCAGAGAGCCGGGCCGGTCGCGGTACCGACCCGGCACAAACCCACCGGCGGCCGGAGGCAGAGAGCCGGGCCGGTCGCGGTACCGACCCGGCACAAACCCACCGGCGGCCGGAGGCAGAGAGCCGGGCCGGTCGCGGTTCCGACCCGGCACAAACCCACCGGCGGCCGGAGGCAGAGAGCCGGGCCGGTCGCGGTTCCGACCCGGCAGAAACCCACCGGCAGCCGGAGGCAGAGAGCCGGGCCGGTCGCGGTTCCGACCCGGCACAAACCCACCGGCGGCCGGAGGCAGAGAGCCGGGCCGGTCGCGGTTCCGACCCGGCACAAACCCACCGGCGGCCGGAGGGAGAGAGCTGGGCCGGTCGCGGTGCCGACCAGGCACAAACCCACCGGCGGCCGGAGGCAGAGAGCCGGGCCGGTCGCGGTTCCGACTGGGCACAAACCCACCGGCAGCTGGAGGGAGAGAGCCGGGCCGGTCGCGGTACCGACCCGGCACGAACCCACTGGCGGCCGGAGGCAGAGAGCCGGGCCGGTCGCGGTTCCGACCCGGCACAAACCCACCGGCGGCCGGAGGGAGAGAGCCGGGCCGGTCGCTGCCCCGACCCGGCACAAACCCACCGGCGGCCGGAGGCAGAGAGCCGGGCCGGTCGCGGTTCCGACCCGGCACAAACCCACCGGCGGCTGGAGGGAGAGAGCCCGGCCGGTCGCGCTTCCGACCCGGCACAAACCCACCGGCGGTCGGAGGGAGAGAGCCCGGCCGGTCGCGGTTCCGACCCGGCACAAACCCACCGGCGGCCGGAGGCAGAGAGCCGGGCCGGTCGCGGTTCCGACCCGGCACAAACCCACCGGCGGCCGGAGGGAGAGAGCCGGGCCGGTCGCGGTTCCGACCCGGCACAAAGCCACCGGCGGCCGGAGGCAGAGAGCCGGGCCGGTCGCGGTACCGACCTGGCACAAACCCACCGGCGGCCGGAGGCAGAGAGCCGGGCCGGTCGCGGTACCGACCCGGCACAAACCCACCGGCGGCCGGAGGCAGAGAGCCGGGCCGGTCGCGGTTCCGACCCGGCACAAACCCACCGGCGGCCGGAGGCAGAGAGCCGGGCCGGTCGCGGTTCCGACCCGGCAGAAACCCACCGGCAGCCGGAGGCAGAGAGCCGGGCCGGTCGCGGTTCCGACCCGGCACAAACCCACCGGCGGCCGGAGGCAGAGAGCCGGGCCGGTCGCGGTTCCGACCCGGCACAAACCCACCGGCGGCCGGAGGCAGAGAGCCGGGCCGGTCGCGGTTCCGACCCGGCACAAAACCCACCGGCGGCCGGAGGGAGAGAGCCGGGCCGGTCGCGGTTCCGACCCGGCACAAACCCACCGGCGGCCGGAGGCAGAGAGCCGGGCCGGTCGCGGTTCCGACCCGGCACAAAACCCACCGGCGGCCGGAGGGAGAGAGCCGGGCCGGTCGCGGTTCCGACCCGGCACAAACCCACCGGCGGTCGGAGGGAGAGAGCCCGGCCGGTCGCGGTTCCAACCCGGCACAAATCCACCGGCGGCCGGAGGCAGAGAGCCGGGCCGGTCGTGGTTCCGACCCGGCACAAACCCACCGGCGGCCGGAGGCAGAGAGCCGGGCCGGTCGCGGTTCCGACCCGGCACAAACCCACCGGCGGCCGGAGGGAGAGAGCCAGGCCGGTCGCGGTTCCGACCCGGCACAAACCCACCGGCGGCCGGAGGGAGAGAGCCGGGCCGGTCGCGGTTCCGACCCGGCACAAAGCCACCGGCGGCCGGAGGCAGAGAGCCGGGCCGGTCGCGGTACCGACCCGGCACAAACCCACCGGCGGCCGGAGGCAGAGAGCCGGGCCGGTCGCGGTACCGACCCGGCACAAACCCACCGGCGGCCGGAGGCAGAGAGCCGGGCCGGTCGCGGTTCCGACCCGGCACAAACCCACCGGCGGCCGGAGGCAGAGAGCCGGGCCGGTCGCGGTTCCGACCCGGCACAAACCCACCGGCGGCCGGAGGCAGAGAGCCGGGCCGGTCGCGGTTCCGACCCGGCAGAAACCCACCGGCGGCCGGAGGCAGAGAGCCGGGCCGGTCGCGGTTCCGACCCGGCAGAAACCCACCGGCGGCCGGAGGGAGAGAGCCGGGCCGGTCGCGGTTCCGACCCGGCACAAACCCACCGGCGGCCGGAGGCAGAGAGCCGGGCAGGTCGCGGTTCCGACCCGGCACAAACCCACCGGCGGCCGGAGGCAGAGAGCCGGGCCGGTCGCGGTTCCGACCCGGCACGAACCCACCGGCGGCCGGAGGCAGAGAGCCGGGCCGGTCGCGGTTCCGACCCGGCACAAACCCACCGGCGGCCGGAGGCAGAGAGCCGGGCCGGTCGCGGTACCGACCCGGCACGAACCCACCGGCGGCCGGAGGGAGAGAGCCGGGCCGGTCGCGGTTCCGACCCGGCACAAACCCACCGGCGGCCGGAGGCAGAGAGCCGGGCCGGTCGCGGTTCCGACCCGGCACAAACCCACCGGCGGCCGGAGGCAGAGAGCCGGGCCGGTCGCGGTTCCGACCCGGCACAAACCCACCGGCGGCCGGAGGCAGAGAGCCGGGCCGGTCGCGGTTCCGACCCGGCACGAACCCACCGGCGGCCGGAGGGAGAGAGCCGGGCCGGTCGCGGTTCCGACCCGGCACAAACCCACCGACGGCCGGAGGCAGAGAGCCGGGCCGGTCGCGGTTCCGACCCGGCACAAACCCACCGGCGGCCGGAGGGAGAGAGCCGGGCCGGTCGCGGTTCCGACCCGGCACGAACCCACCGGCGGCTGGAGGCAGAGAGCCGGGCCGGTCGCGGTTCCGACCCGGCACGAACCCACCGGCGGCCGGAGGCAGAGAGCCGGGCCGGTCGCGGTTCCGACCCGGCACGAACCCACCGGCGGCCGGAGGGAGAGAGCCGGGCCGGTCGCGGTTCCGACCCGGCACAAACCCACCGGCGGCTGGAGGCAGAGAGCCGGGCCGGTCGCGGTTCCGACCCGGCACGAACCCACCGGCGGCCGGAGGGAGAGAGCCGGGCCGGTCGCGGTTCCGACCCGGCACAAACCCACCGGCGGCTGGAGGCAGAGAGCCGGGCCGGTCGCGGTTCCGACCCGGCACGAACCCACCGGCGGCCGGAGGCAGAGAGCCGGGCCGGTCGCGGTTCCGACCCGGCACGAACCCACCGGCGGCCGGAGGCAGAGAGCCGGGCCGGTCGCGGTTCCGACCCGGCACAAACCCACCGGCGGCTGGAGGCAGAGAGCCGGGCCGGTCGCGGTACCGACCCGGCACAAACCCACCGGCGGCCGGAGGCAGAGAGCCGGGCCGGTCGCGGTTCCGACCCGGCACAAACCCACCGGCGGCCGGAGGGAGAGAGCCGGGCCGGTCGCGGTTCCGACCCGGCACAAACCCACCGGCGGCTGGAGGCAGAGAGCCGGGCCGGTCGCGGTTCCGACCCGGCACGAACCCACCGGCGGCCGGAGGGAGAGAGCCGGGCCGGTCGCGGTTCCGACCCGGCACAAACCCACCGGCGGCTGGAGGCAGAGAGCCGGGCCGGTCGCGGTTCCGACCCGGCACGAACCCACCGGCGGCCGGAGGCAGAGAGCCGGGCCGGTCGCGGTTCCGACCCGGCACAAACCCACCGGCGGCCGGAGGCAGAGAGCCGGGCCGGTCGCGGTTCCGACCCGGCACGAACCCACCGGCGGCCGGAGGCAGAGTCTATTTGGAATCATGGGAAGGTGGGCGGGCGAAGCCTTACGGGAGGGACACTGGACCCGTGTCCAACTGATTGCTTGGGACAAATAATGACGAAAGGATCAAGGGGTGCGGGCTAGAGGTTCAAAATAAGGGAGCCGGACGGGGACACCGAGCAGAGAGCCCCGGCCAGCGCCCACTGCTCAGAGCTGTCGAAGGAGCCAGCGGGCGCCGCCCAGAGGAACTCTGCCCGGATTCGTGAGACCAGGGAGGAACGGAAATAGGCCCCCAGTCGCAGAGAACCCCTCGCCCAGCATCCTCCTCCTGGTACTGTAGATGCTGGTCTTAGCCAGGGCCAGGAGCAGGCTGACGAGGTCTCGCGACGTTGTGGGGCCACGGAAGGGGTGTGCGTAAATGAATAGGTGGGGGGAGAAGTGCAGCCAGAAGCTCAGGAAGAGGTTCTGGAGGAGCCGGAACAGGGGCTGCACCCTGGCGCATTCGAGGTAGGCGTGCGCCAGGTTCTCCCAGCGCCGCAGAAGGGCAGGTGTCTGGGATGGGGTGAACCGCGCCAAGTACACGCCCGTGCTCACGGCCCCGCGAAGGAGCCGCCAACTGATGTCCCCGATGGGCCGCGGGACTAGATCGGAATAGACGCTGGCCCACCGGGGTTCCCCACCCTCTACGGGTCTGAGATAGTCCTGCCACTTGGTATCAGGACGGGACACGAGGCTGGGGAAGTGCAGGGTGTGGAGCACGAGCGTGTACAGATGCTGCCTTGGCGCGGTTTGGAAACAGACCGGCTGCAGATTTTGCAGCCGGCTGGGGGTCCAGGGATGGGGAGGCCGGGGGGGCCCGTGGAACAGGGGCCCAATAATAAGGGACGGAGGCTTTGCAGGAGGGGAGGGGCGGGGTGTACCCTCTCGCAGGGACCGCTGCAGGAAGTCGAGAGCGGGCCGCGGCAAAGCCGCCTTCACCTCCTGGAGTAGGCGCAGGGGGGTGCAAGGGGTGGAGAGCCCCATGCGCCGAGCGAGCGCTCAGGGATCCACCCAGTCCCCCCGGTCGTAGTCCAGGAGGTCTCCGACCATGGTGGTTTCTGCCAGGATCAGCCTCCGGCGCCCCGAGGGAGACTCCGCTACCTGCACGCACAAGGCTGGATTGTGGAGCAGGGGCTCCGCGGGGAGGTCTGCCCCCTCGGAGGCCACAACGGACCTGGTCGCCAGAAACAGCTTCCAGGTCTGGAGGAGGTCCTGGTAGAATTCCGGCAGCTCTGGGAGGTCTCGCGGGAGGCCCCTCGGGTGGATAAGGAAGAGCTGCCGGTCGTATCGGAGCCCTCGGAGGCGGCGGAGGAAGGTGCGCGCCAAGGTGCCCCATGCCGGACTACCTGCACTGAAGAGGAGTCTGCAGGGCCTGGAGGCGGAAGGTCTGGACCTGGCTGCGCATGCAGACCAGGCCCTGGCCCCCCTCCTCCAGGGGGAGGGACAGGACCCCTGCAGAGACCCAGTGCAGTCCTGGCCAAAAGAACCCCAAAGCTGCCCTCTGGAGCTTGGCCAGGACCTCCGGGGCCGGGCGCAGGGTGTTGAGCCGGTGCCAGGGCATGGACAGGACCAGCTGATTGAGCACCAGCGCCCTCCCACGAAGGGAGAGACACCGGAGCAGTCCCGTCCATCTCCGCAGCCGCTCACCCACCCTGGCCTCCAAACCCTGCCAGTTCTCCGGCGGAGAGGGATGCGTGGCGGATAAATAGACGCCCAGATAGAGCAGCGGACCCGCGCTCCACCTGATGGCCTGAAGCGCGGGTGGGAGGGAGCCGGCCCGCCACCCGTCCCCGACCACCAGGCCAGAGCTCTTGACCCAGTTGACCCGGGCGGAGGAGGCTGCCGAGTAGACGGCTTGGCAAACCTCCACCCGCGCCAGGTCGCCCGGGTCCTGGACCACGAGGAGCACGTCATCGGCGTACGCCGACAGGACCAGCCGCAGCTCCGGCTCCCGAAGCACCAACCCCGTCAGCCTCCTACGGAGGAGACAGAGGAAGGGCTTGATCGCCAGAGCGTACAGCTGGCCCGACAGCGGACACCCCTGACGCACCCCCCGCCCGAAGCTGACCGGCTCGGTCAGGGTCCAGTTGAGCCTGACCAGACACTCCGCGAGGGCGTACAGCACCCGGAGAAACCCCACAAACCGGGGCCCGAAGCCGAAGGCCTGCAGGGTGCCCAGGAGATACCCGTGGTCCATCCTGTCGAACGCCTTCTCCTGGTCCAGGGACAGGAGGGCGAACGACAAGCCGTCCCTACACCCGAGCTCCAAGAGATCCCGGACCAAATACAAGTTATCGAATATGCTACGGCCCGGGACGGTGTAGGTCTGGTCGGGATGGACCACGTCCGCCAGCACGGACCGCAGTCGCAGCGAGATGGTTTTCGCTACGATCTTGTAGTCCGTGCTGAGGAGCGAGACGGGACGCCAATTCCGTGGGTCGCGGAGGTCCCCCTTCTTCGGCAGCAAGGCGAGCACCGCTCGCCTGCACGACAGAGGGAGGACCCCGCTCTCCAGGGACTCGGCCCAGACGGTGACGAGGTCCGGGCCGAGGACGTCCCAGAACACGCGGTAGAGCTCCACGGTCAGCCCGTCCACGCCCGGGGTTTTGTTGTTGGGCATGAGACGGAGGGCTTCCGAGAACTCGGCCAGAGTGAGAGGCAGCTCCAGCCGGTCTCGGTCGCCCGCGCTGACCGTCGGGAGCTCGGTCCAGAGCGCCCTGCAGGCGTCGGCTTCGGTCGGATCCGGGGAGAACAAACTGGCGTAGAAGGCCCTGGCCCTTCCGCGCATCTCCGCCGGATCCGTGAGGGGGGCGCCGTCCTCCGCCAAGAGGCAGGTGACGTGCTTTTTGGCCCCCCTCCTTTTCTCCAGGGCGTAGAAGAAGCGGGAGCCGCGATCCATCTCCCGAAGGAGGTGGATGCGAGATCGAACAAAAGCGCCCCGGGCCCTGTGATCTTCCAGGGCCCGGAGCTCCTCCCGCTTCTCCCGGTACGCCTCGCGGAGGGGTGGATCCTCGGGGGCGGACGCCAGGCGCCTCTCAAGCTTCACAACCTCCCGCTCCAGCTGCTCTATCGCCGCATCCCTCCGCCGGCTGGCGCCCCGGGAGTAGTCACGGCAGAAGAGCCGGGCGCGCACCTTCCCCACGTCCCACCAGCGCCGCGCCGAGGGAAAGGCGGGTCGCTGCCCCCGCCAGGCCTGCCAGAACTCCCGGAAGGACGCCACGAAGCCCACGTCCTCCAGCAAGCTATTGTTAAAATGCCAATAGGCCGGCCCCAGCCTCTCCGAAGTCAGAGAGGCTTTCACGGACACCAGATGGTGGTCCGTGAACGGGGCCGGCCGGACGCTGGAGGAGTGGGCTCGTGCCAGATGGAATCGTGATAGGTAAATGCGATCCAACCGGGAGTGGCTCGACCGCTCGTTCCCCACCCGGACGTAAGTGAAGGTGGTACTGTCGGCCGGGTGGTGGTCCCGCCAGACGTCCACCAGGGAGTGATGTTCCACGATCTCCCTGAGGACGTCCGCCGCGGCCTGGCAGTTCGCGAGTCCTACACGGCCCCGGTCATCAAGGGTGGTGTTGAAGTCCCCGCCCAGGACCAGGCCCTCGCGAGGATCCAGAGTGCCGAGGAAGGGGGCCGCCTGCCGATAAAAGGTGACCTGGTCCGGGCCCGCGTTCGGGGCATAGACGTTGACCAGGTTCAACGTCCGCCCCTCCACGCGGGCCCGGACGTGCAGCAGGCGGCCCGGGACAACCCCGGCGGTCCCCAGCACCTCGGGCCGTAGGGCAGGGGAGAACAGGGTGGCCACCCCGGCTGAGTGAGCGCCGAGGTGGCTAAAATACACCCCGTCCCCCCACTCCAGCCGCCAGCCAGCCTCGACGGCCGGAGTCGTGTGGGTCTCCTGCAGGAAAGCCACCGAGCACCCCCCCTCCCGGAGGAAGGAGAGCACCCGGCTCCTGCGGAGACCCGCCCTACAGCCCCGGGCATTCAATGTTGCAAAGATGGTACAGTTCATAGTGAGGGCTGGGGCGGATCCTCGCGGACAGGCGAGTCGGCGGCCTCACGCAGGCCCCGCAGCAGACCGCTCCCCGACCCGAAGGTCAGGAGAGCGTCCCGAAACCTGCGGGTCCGGCGGTGGGCCGCGTCGTCCTGCCTACTGGTCCCTCTCCCCTCCTGCAACAGGGCTCTAGTGGCCTGCAGGATGGAGTGGAAGTCCCCCCAGCGCTGGAGGGCGAGCTGCACCTTCCCTTTCGCCCCGCGGTTATCCGCGAGGAATTGGCGCAGCTCGCCCCTCAGCACCGAGGGGGAACCAGGACTCTCCTCCGTCCGGGCCCCCGGATGAGACTCACGGGCCACGGAGACGGACAAGCAGGGATCCGATCCCCGACGCGGCGCCGTTACTGCTGGCGCCGCGCTGCCCGCCCCGCCCCCGGCAGGGAAGGAGGCGGCGGAGGGAACAAGGCAGCCCCCAACGGGTTGGGGACCGGGGATACAAAAACGACCCCCGGAGGGCCGCCCGCAGCTAGCGAGAACGAGACGGCCCTCGCGGGGGTGGCACTGGCGGATGTTTGGGGGGGCGGTAGGGACGGATCGGGCAACACAACGGGGACCAGGATGGGAAAAGAAGGGGGGGACGGCAGGGCCGGGGGGAGGGGTAGGTTCAGGGCCGGGCAGTGGGTCGGGGACAGGGAATGGGGCAGAGGTGGGGGTAGGGAAGGGATCGGGAACAGGGGAGGACTCGGGGCTGGAGATGGGTTCGTAAAGGGCGGAAGCGGGAGTAGGGGGGGGATCGGGACGTGGGGGGGGATCGGGATCCTGGACGGGGTCTGGGAAGGGCTCCCCCGTGGCAATCCCACCAGGCTGCGGCACCTCCCAAATGGTAGATTGGGGGTCGGAGACAGGAAGGGGGCCCGCGCCGACGCCGGGCTCAGGTGGGGAGGCAGGTGTTCATGCCTCGGCGTCGGCCTGGATGGCGTTTTCTGCTGGGCCCCCAGCGGGAGAGGGGGGTGACTGCTCCGCCTCAATTGCTGGAGAGGGGGCGCCCCCAACCCCGGGACCCGGCCGCTCGGCACCAGCCGTCGCCCCGGAGGGCTCGGCAGCATCCGTTCCGGCGCTCGAGTCGGCCGGGCCAGTGGGCAGTATCAGGGGCGCCCCGAGCGTGAGGACGGGGTCGGCCACCTGGGACACGGGGTTGGGGAGAGGAGGGGGCGGCGCCACGGAGTCGCCCAGACCGAGGCCCGCTGGCGGAGGGTCGTCCTCCCCCTGGGCGAGCGGGGTCAGACCCAGGGCCTCGATCTCCTCGAAGATGGAGCTAAGCTCCATCCCCTCGGCCCCGGAGCCTTCCCCTCCGGCTGCCGAGGCACCAGTTACCTCAGCGGGGGCGGAAGGGGCCTCGTTTGGAACCGGGGCCGGGGGGCACTTTCGGTGTTCGGGGACGGCGTTGTGGCAGGGGTGGGAAGGAAGGGGATACCTCCCCCCGGGGAGGGCCCTCTCCCTCGCCCTGCGGCAACCGCGCCGCCCTCTCCTCCTCGGGCCCCGCGGTGACTGGTCGAATAGAGGTGGGGCCCGCCTGCCCGCTCGGGCACGTCGGAGGGGACGCCTCTGGCTCCCGAGCAGGGCCGTCGGTTGGAGGAGGGGCGGCCGCGGAGCCCGGACTACCAGGGGGGCCGGCGGTGGTGGGGCGGGCGCCCTTATGGGCCCCGGGGGGCCCAGACGCCTCCTCCGACCGGGCCAAGGGACAGTCCCTCCGGACGTGCCCCATCGCCCGGCAGAGGAAGCACCGGGTCTCCCCCGAGGAGTAGTGGATCCGATAGTGGGCCCCCTGGTAGGGCACCAGGAGGGACCCCTCGAGCGTCTCCCCGCCACGCGCCGCCGGCAGCAGCTGAGGCTGAACCTGCCGGCGGAAGGACAGGACGTGGCGGAGGGCGGGGTCCTTGCAGCCCAGGGGAGAGGGCTGATGGTGGAGATGGGCTTCCCCAGAGTGGAGAGGGAGGGCAATAGGGCGGGATGGAGGTGAGCACCACCCGTACGCCCAGGTCCTCCAGCGGTTCGAGGGGCACGTGCTCGCCCCCCACCGCCAGGCCCCTCTCCACCGCCTCCTGGGCGCCGCCCTCCGGGGCAGCGGACGACCGAGGCCCCCACCACCCTCGCCAACGCCCGCACGTATGTTTCCACGTGGGGCGAGGCGGCGACCAGCAGGCAGCGAACGCCGGGTCTCCTGGTCATGGTGGGGAAGGGGCCCCGGCCGCCAGGGATGGAGCTGGAGGCGGCAGTCGGGGCGGATGACGGGGCAGGTGAGGGGGCGGCAGCGGCCACCTGGGCGTACGCTCTGGGGGCCTTGGTTGGGTCACCCCCAGAGCCGGTGGAGGGGACAGCAGGGGGAGGAGGGGCTGCGGGGGGCGGGGCAGCTTTGGCCGTGGTGGAAGGGGGGAGGAAGGAGGCACAGATGACAAGGGGGGGTGACGAGGGTTAACCACCCCTCCCCACCGGACAACAGGCAGGGGAGGGGGGTGTCTGTGAGGGAAAGGGGGTATGGGACCCATGTGGGAGTGCAGTGAACAGGGGGACTAACTAAAAAAAAAAGGGGGGGGGGACCAAGGGCTCAGGGCGGGGGGGGGGGCAAAGCAGACCGGGTGGTGCTCAAGGGCTGGCGGGTGGCTGGGGGGGGGGATAAAATGGAGGCAAACAGCAGCTGGGTGGGGCGGGGCACACACTCTGGGGCTGGCTGGGGCAGGGGCGGGCAGGTAACTTTGGGAGCAGGTGTGCTGGGTAAGTGACTTTGGGAAGCAAACTGAGCTCCCAGGGAGGGGCGGGCAGTGGGGGAAAGAACCAAGCTGCTGGGGTGGGGTGGGTGACTGGGGGTGAGGGTGGGGGAGGGGGGCCAAGTCCAGAAGAGGGGGGGGGAGCACGCCCACGAGCGCTGTGGGGGCTCGACCTCGCCCACGGCTGCAGCAGAGTCCCAGGTGGAGGGCGGGGCAGCAAACCCCGCCAGGGGGAGAAGAGCCAGTCCAGGTGATGAAGGGCGGTGGAGGGGGCGCTGGGGGTGGTGGCAGCGGGGGGGGGGGCTCGGAGCCTCTCCCCCAGGCCCCCTTTCAACAGTTCAGTGCACCACCACCCCGGAGCAGATGAGAAAAGCTCAGTTTTTAAACAACCCCCCTCCCCAGTTCCTGATGGTGACGATCTCCTCTCTCCCCCTCAGCGGGGTGCAGCAGGGGAAGGCCCCCGGGGGGTGGGTGCGGGTGGGGTGATCCTCCTCCTCTGGAGCAGTGGAGGGGAGAGGGAGGGCAGCCGGCAGCCCCCCCTCTCCCCCCAGGCAGCGACAGCAGCAGGTGGCGGTGGTGGTGGTGGGGTGCAGCGACGTCCGGGGAGCAGGCCTCAGCAGACGGACGGGCAGGGAGGCAGCTGGGTGGGGAGGGCTCCGACTGGTGCAGGAGCAGGAACCAGGCACCAGCGGGGTGGGGGGAGAAGGAAGAGGGCAGCCCCTGCACCCCGCTGCCTCTCCTCCTTCCCACGAGTTTAGTGGGGGAGAGTGGGCCCCCACTGAGCCGGAGGAACCCCTCTGGGAGCACAAACCCGCCGGCGGCCGGAGGCAGAGAGAGGTGCATCTCTTCTATCCTTCCTGTCAAAGGTAGGGGCCCGGGCAGAGAGAGGTGCATCCTGGAGGTGAATGCCTGGCTGCGACGATGGTGTCGCCAGGAGGGATTCGGCTTCCTTGATCACGGGGTGCTCTTCCAGGAAGGACTGCTTGGCGGAGATGGAGTTCACCTTTCCAGGAGCGGGAAGGCCTTGTTTGGACACAGACTGGCTAACCTTGTGAGGAGGGCTTTAAACTAGGTTTGATGGGGACAGGTGAGCAAAGCCCACAGGTAAGTGCTGAATGTGCGGGACTGGGAGATGGGTTGGAAATGGGGGGGACTACGGCCTATAATGGCAAGGAGAAAGGAGGGTCAGGGCACAACAGGGAGGCAAGATCAAATCAGTATCTTAGATGCCTATATACAAATGCGAGAAGTATGGGTAATAAGCAGGAAGAACTGGAATTGCTAACCAATAAATACAACTATGATATCATTGGTATTACAGAAACCTGGTGGGATGGGACGCATGATTGGAATATTGGTATGGAAGGGTACGGCTTGCTCAGGAAGGACAGACAGGGAAAAAAGGGAGGAAGGGTTGCCTTGTATATTAAAAATGTACACACTTGGGCTGAAGTGGAGATGAACGTAGGAGATAGCTGTGTAGAGAGTCTCTGGGTTAAGCTAAAACGGGTAAAAAACGAGGGTGATATCATGCTAGGAGTCTACTACAGGCCACCTAGCCAGGTGGAAGAGGTGGATGAGGCCTTTTTTAAACAATTAACAAAACTAGCCAAAGCCCAAGATTTGGTGGTGATGGGGGACTTCAACTATCCAGACATATGTTGGGAAACTAACACAGCGGGGCACAGGCTATCCAATAAGTTTCTGGACTGCATTGGAGACAACTTTCTGTTTCAGAAGGTTGAAAAAGCTACCAGAGGAGAAGCTGTTCTGGATTTGGTTTTAACAAATAGGGAGGAACTGGTTGAGAACTTGAAAGTGGAAGACAGTATAGGGGACAGTGATCACGAAATAATAGAGTTCATGATCTTAAGGAAAGGGAGAAGGGAGACCGGCACAATTGAGGTAATGGATTTCAGGAAGGCAGATTTTGATAAGCTCAGAGAACTTGTAGGTAGGGTCCCATGGGAAGCAAGACTGAAGGGAAAAACAACTGAGGAGAATTGGAAGTATTTCAAAGGGACGTTGTTAAGGGCCCAAAAGCAAACAATTCCGCTGTGTAGGAAAGATAGAAAATATGGCAAAAGACCAGCTTGGCTTAACAAGGAGATCTTGCATGATCTCAAAATAAAAAAGGAGTCATATAAAAAATGGAAACTAGGACAAATAACAAAGGATGAATATAGGCAAGCAACACGGGAATGCAGGGGCAAGATTAGAAAGGCAAAGGCACAAAATGAGATCAAACTAGCTACAGGCATAAAGGGAAACAAGAAGACCTTTTATAAATACATTAAAAGCAAGAGGAAGACCAAGGACAGGGTAGGCCCACTGCTTAGCGAGGAGGGAGAAGCAGTAACAGGAAACTTGGAAATGGCGGAGATGCTCAATGACTTCTTTGTTTCGGTCTTCACCGAGAAGTCTGGAGGTGTGCCTAACGTAGTGAATACAAGCAGAGAGAGGGTAGGTTTAGAAGATAGGATACACAAAGAACAAGTTAAAAATCACGTAGGAAAGTTAGATGTCAGCAAGTCACCAGGTCCTGATGAAATGCATCCCAGGATACTCAAGGAGCTGATAGAGGAGGTATCTGAGCCTTTAGCTACGATCTTTGAAAAATCATGGCAGACAGGGGAGATTCCAGAAGACTGGAAAAGGGCAAATATTGTGCCCATCTATAAAAAGGGGAATAAGAACAACCCAGGAAACTACAGACCGGTCAGTTTAACGTCTGTCTCAGGGAAGATAATGGAGCAGGTAATTAAGGAAATCATATGCAAACACTTGGAAGGTAATAAAGTGATAGGGAATAGCCAGCATGGGTTTGTGAAGAACAAGTCATGCCAAACTAATCTGATAGCTTTCTTTGAAAAGATAACGAGCCTTGTGGATAAGGGAGAAGCGGTGGATGTCATATACCTAGACTTTAGTAAGGCATTTGATACGGTCTCGCATGATATTCTTATTGATAAACTAGGCAAATATATCTTAGATAGGGCCACGATAAGGTGGGTGCATAATTGGCTGGATAACCGTAGTCAGAGAGTTGTTGTTAACGGTTCTAAATCCTGCTGGAAAGGGATAACAAGTGGAGTTCCTCAAGGGTCTGTTTTGGGACCCGTACTGTTCAATATCTTCATCAATGATGTAGATATTGGGATAGAGAGTACGCTTATTAAGTTTGCAGATGATACCAAACTGGGTGGGGTTGCAACTTCTTTGGAGGAGAGGGACATAATTCAAAATGACCTTAGCAAGTTAGAGAAATGGTCAGAGGTAACCAGGATGAGGTTTAATAAAGAGAAATGCAAAGTGCTCCTCTTAGGAAGGAACAATCAGTTCCATACATACAAGATGGGAAGCGACTGTCTAGGAAGGAGCATGGCGGAAAGGGATCTAGGGGTCATAGTGGACCACAAGTTGAATATGAGTCAACAGTGTGATGCTGTTGCAAAAAAAGCAAATATGATTCTAGGTTGTATCAACAGGTGTGTTGTAAGCAAAACTCGTGAGTTATTCTGCCGCTCTGCTCTGCACTAGTTAGGCCTCAGCTGGAGTACTGTGTCCAGTTCTGGGTGCCACATTTCAAGAAAGATGTGGAGAAATTGGAAAGGGTGCAGAGAAGAGCGACAAGAATGATTAAAGGTCTAGAGAACATGACCTATGAAGCCAGGCTTCATGAACTGGGCTTGTTTAGTTTGGAAAAAAGAAGATTAAGGGGGGACATGATAGCGGTTTTCAAATATCTAAAAGGGTGTCACAAGGAGGAAGGCGAAAATTTGTTCCTCTTGGTTTCTGAGGACAGGACAAGGAGTAATGGGCTTAAAGTGCAGCAGGGGAGGTTTAGATTGGACATTAGGAAAAAATTCCTAACTGTCAGGGTGGTCAAATATTGGAATAAATTGCCAAGGGAGGTGGTGGAATCTCCCTCTCTGGAGATATTTAAGAACAGGTTAGATAGACATCTGTCAGGGATGGTGTAGACGGAGCTTGGTCCTGCCTTGAGGGCGGGGGGCTGGACTCGATGACCTCTCGAGGTCCCTTCCAGTCCTATGATTCTATGATTCTATTCTATGACCAGTCGCGGTTCCGACCCAGCACGAACCCACCGGCGGCCGGAGGGAGAGAGCCGGGCCAGTCGCGGTTCCGACCCGGCACGAACCCACCGGCGGCCGGAGGCAGAGAGCCGGGCCGGTCGCGGCCCCGACCCGGCACGAACCCACCGGCGGCCGGAGGGAGAGTGCCGGGCCAGTCGCGGTTCCGACCCGGCACAAACCCACCGGCGGCCGGAGGGAGAGAGCCGGGCCAGTCGCGGTTCCGACCCGGCACAAAACCACCGGCGGCCGGAGGCAGAGAGCCGGGCCGGTCGCGGCCCCGACCCGGCACGAACCCACCGGCGGATGGAGGGAGAGAGCCGGGCCGGTCGCGGCCCCGACCCGAATCCACCGGCGGCTGGAGGGAGAGAGCCGGGCCCAGCTCCCTAATATATCTGTGTTGAAAAATGCTGTTTTCCTTGTCGTAAAAGCCGTGCTAGTGACACGGTGCGTAGCGACGCGGTTTCTGAGCAGCCGCCAATTCGCATTTCAGCGCCGTCTGCGGCCAAGCCAGTCGCGTGTTCGCGAGGGGTCGTTCCTTCCCCTTTGGAGTTTGCAGAGAGGCTGGTTTTGTCACATTCGTAGGATGAATTTTCAGGAGGCTTTTTAGGCGTCTGTGTTGGGTTTGTTTAGCGGTTTCAAAATGTGGCTCGTGTTGTTCGTAGGAATCGAGGAGGAGGATTGGATTGTTCAGCGGCGTTCCCTAGTGCTAGGAAGTGAACCATTTTTAAATGCTGGCCTACGGACGACAGGTTTTTAATGTAACGTTTTACAATTATTTGAATATTTCATCTTTTTCGGACTGGATAAAGCCAGCCTTTGCCTTTGCCTTTCCCCGGGAGTTGCCCTGTTGATAAACTGAAGTTGTGGTGAGCAGTGCTTGATGCGGATTCGTGGAAATGTCTTTAGTTTCTGATTGATGCAAGCAGCTTAATTTGCGACACGTGTATTTCTTTCCCTGTGTTGTTTGGATCAATACTAGACGAAGGGGGTTAAGGCGATTTACTATGGAATGGGGGCAAGTGATTTTAACTGGAACGTGTAGATTGAGAACGTGAATTGTTACTAGGATTTTTACGCCGGGAGCGTTGGTAGGGACGGGCGTTGTCAAGAAGGCTTTTGCGTGTTGCTGATGTGTTTGGTGGGTGATAATATTCAGACCTGTCCTTTGAGGCGGTGGGAGTTGGGCTTTTTTAGGTTTTTACCTGAGAGCCCAAACTGTCTTTGGCAGCTTTTCTGTTTGTGTTTTAACTAATGTCTCCTCCCTAGGAGAAGACACACGACTTTTGGCGGGGCTGGGTTTTTTGGTTGTGTCCGTTTCTCACGGCCTCCGGCACGCTTGGCTCTTGCAAGCCCCCTTCTTTCTCCTGCGCCTGTTCGCGTCCTGCCGGATGCCGCCCATCCCACCGCTGCCACCACCGTCACGGCGCGTCGGGGAGCCCCCGACCCTACAGCCCAGAGGCGACGCTCCGCTGGCAGGTGGAACAGAAGGTTTCTTGGTTTCTGCACCCCGGCCCTGTCGGGGAGACCCTCGGGGCACCTCCCAGTGTGCAGGCAGCAGGGGGGCAGGTACTCGGCCCAGTCCTGCGGGTGTCGGTGCATAAAGGCCTCCAGCATGTTCTTCAGGGTCCCCGGGCACCTCCCCACCAGCCCGCTGGGCCGGGCACCAGGACAAATTCTGCAGCAGCCTCAGCCGGATGCACCGATCCCCAGGGGCCCCGCGAGTGGGACGGCATGGCCAGGTGGAGCAGCTTGCGGCGATACTATTGGGGACCTCCACGTCCCCACCTTCCCTGGGGGGAGCCGTTCCCGGGACAGGAATCCCCGCTCCCTCCTGGCAACCTCCCCCAGGGGCTGAGCTGCGCCGGCCAGTCCGGTCCCTCGGCCTCTGCAAGGAGGGGTCTGCAATTCAGACCTGTCCCACACCCTTGCCTAGGTCCGGAGACCCAGCCTGGCTGGACCCCGTGTCCCCTGGGATGGGGCCCTGAGCCCTCCCTTGGGTCTGGGTCACCAGCCCCTCTCTGGCTCTGGCTCCGGGTGGTGACCAGGGTCCTGCGGCGTCCGTCTGGCCACTCCTCTAGGTCACCCCCCATCAGCACCTCCGTGGGCAAGTGCCGGTGACCCCCACTTCCGTGGGGCCCCCCATTTCCGATGCACTCGGGCTACGGGCACCTTGAACGGGTCCCGTCTGTGCCCCACGGGGTCAGCTGAGCGTTGGGCACCATGCGGTGCCTTCTGGGTAGCGTCATCCACCGAGCCAGAGTCCTGGGAGGGCCCCGGCAGTAAATCCTGACCCGTCCAAAATTGCTGCCGTTGGCTCTAGAGGGGCGTGCGAGCGAGTGAGGGGCTGGGGGCTGCGGGGTGCTGGGGGGGTTGCGAGTGAGGGGCTGGGGGTTGTTGGGGGGTTGGGGGTTACGGGGTGTTGTGGGGGGTTGCGAGTGAGAGGCTGGGGGTTACGGGTTGTTGGGGGGGTTGGGGGTTACGGGGTGTTGTGGGGGGTTGCGAACGAGAGGCTGGGGGTTGCGGGTTGTTGGGGGGGGTTGCGAATGAGAGGCTGGGGGTTGCGGGTTGTTGGGGGCGTTGCGAATGAGAGGCTGGGGGTTACGGGTTGTTGGGGGGGGTTGCGAGTGAGAGGCTCGGGGTTACGGGTTGTTGGGGGGGTTGCGAATGAGAGGCTGGGGGTTGCGGGTTGTTGGGGGGGTTGCGAATGAGAGGCTGGGGGTTACGGGTTGTTGGGGGGGTTGCGAGTGAGCGGCTGGGGGTTACGGGTTGTTGGGGGGGTTTGCGAGTGAGCGGCTGGGGGTTGAGGGTTGTTGGGGGGGGTGCGAGTGAGCGGCTGGGGGTTACGGGCTGTTGGGGAGGTGCGAGTGAGCGGCTGGGGGTTATGGGTTGTTGGGGGGGTTGCGAGTGAGCGGCTGGGGGTTGAGGGTTGTTGGCGGGGTGGCGAATGAGCGGCTGGAGGTTGCGGGTTGTTGGGGGACGTTGCGAGTGAGCGGCTGGGGGTTACGGGTTGTTGGGGGACGTTGCGAGTGAGCGGCTGGGGGTTACGGGTTGTTGGGGGACGTTGCGAAGTGAGCGGCTGGGGGTTACGGGTTGTTGGGGGACGTTGCGAGTGAGCGGCTGGGGTGGCGGGTTGTTGGGGGGGTTGCGAGTGAGCGGCTGGGGGTTACGGGTTGTTGGGGGGGATGTGAGTGAGCGGCTGGGGGTTACGGCTTGTTGGGGGGGTGCGAGTGAGAGGCTGGGGGGTTGCGGGTTGTTGGGGGGGGTTGCGAGTGAGAGGCTGGGGGTTGCGGATTGTGGGGGTTGCGAGTGAGGGGCTCGGGTTTGCGGGTTGTTGGGGGGGTTGCGAGTGAGAGGCGGGGGGTTACGGGTTGTTGGGGGACGTTGCGAGTGAGCGGCTGGGGGTTGAGGGTTGTTGGGGGGGTTACGAGCGAAAGGCTGGGGGTTACGGGTTGTTGGGGGACGTTGCGAGTGAGCGGCTGGGGGTTGAGGGTTGTTGGGGGGGGTTGCAAGTGAGAGGCTGGGGGTTACGGGTTGTTGGGGGGGTGCGAGTGAGCGGCTGGGGGTTACGGGTTGTTGGGGGGGTTGGGAATGAGAGGCTGAGGGTTGCGGGTTGTTGGGGGGGGTTGCGAATGAGAGGCTGGGGGTTGCGGGTTGTTGGGGGCGTTGCGAATGAGAGGTTGGGGGGGTTGCGAGTGAGCGGCTGGGGGTTACGGGTTGTTGGGGGGGTTGCGAGTGAGCGGCTGGGGGTTACGGGTTGTTGGGGGGGTGCGAGTGAGAGGCTGGGGGTTACGGGCTGTTGGGGGGTTTGCTAGTGAGAGGCTGGGGGTTACGGGTTGTTGGGGGGGTTGCGAGTGAGCGGCTGGGGGTTACCGGTTGTTGGGGGGGTTGCGAGTGAGCGGCTGGGGTTTGCGGGTTGTTGGGGGGGGTGCGAGTGAGCGGCTGGGGGTTACGGGCTGTTGGGGGGGTGCGAGTGAGCGGCTGGGGGTTACGGGTTGTTGGGGGGGTTTGCGAGTGAGCGGCTGGGGGTTGAGGGTTGTTGGGGGGGTTGCGAGTGAGCGGCTGGGGGTTACGGGTTGTTGGGGGGGTTGCGAGTGAGAGGCTGGGGGGCTGCGGGTGGTTGGGGGGGTTGCGAGTGAGAGGCTGGGGGTTACGGGTTGTTGGGGGTGTTGCGAGTGAGCAGCTGGGGGTTACGGGTTGTTGGGGGGGTTGCGAGTGAGCGGCTGGGGGTTACGGGTTGTTGGGGGGGTTGCGAGTGAGCGGCTGGGGGTTACGGGTTGTTGGGGGGGTTCCGAGCAAGCGGCTGGGGGTTACGGGCTGTTGGGGCGGTGCGAGTGAGAGGCTGGGGGTTACGGGCTGTTGGGGGGGTTGCGAGTGAGAGGCTGGAGGTTGCGGGTTGTTGGGGGGGTTGCGAGTGAGAGGCCGGGGGTTACGGGTTGTTGGGGGGGTTACGAGTGAGCGGCTGGGGGTTACGGGTTGTTGGGGGGGTTACGAGTGAGAGGCTGGGGGTTACGGGTTGTTGGGGGGGTTACGAGTGAGCGGCTGGGGGCTGCGGGTTGTTGGGGGGGTTGCGAGTGAGAGGCTGGGGGTTACGGGTTGTTGGGGGGTAGCAAGTGAGCAGCTGGGGGTTACGTGTTGTTGGGGGACGTTGCGAGTGAGCGGCTGGTGGTTACGGGTTGTTGGGGGGGGTGCGAGTGAGCGGCTGGGGGTTACGGGTTGTTGGAGGACGTTGCGAGTGAGCGGCTGGGGTGGCGGGTTGTTGGGGGGGTTGCGAGTGAGCGGCTGGGGGTTACGGGTTGTTGGGGGGGATGTGAGTGAGCGGCTGGGGGTTACGGCTTGTTGGGGGGGTGCGAGTGAGAGGCTGGGGGATTGCGGGTTGTTGGGGGGGGTTGCGAGTGAGAGGCTGGGGGTTGCGAGTGAGGGGCTCGGGTTTGCGGGTTGTTGGGGGGGTTGCGAGTGAGAGGCGGGGGGTTACGGGTTGTTGGGGGACGTTGCGAAGTGAGCGGCTGGGGGTTGAGGGTTGTTGGGGGGGTTACGAGCGAGAGGCTGGGGGTTACGGGTTGTTGGGGGACGTTGCGAGTGAGCAGCTGGGTGTTGAGGGTTGTTGGGGGGGTTGCAAGTGAGAGGCTGGGGGTTACGGGTTGTTGGGGGGGTGCGAGTGAGCGGCTGGGGGTTACGGGTTGTTGGGGGGGTTGCGAATGAGAGGCTGGAGGTTGCGGGTTGTTGGGGGGGTTGCGAATGAGATGCTGGGGGTTGCGGGTTGTTGGGGGGGTTGCGAATGAGAGGCTGGGGGTTGCGGGTTGTTGGGGGCGTTGCGAATGAGAGGCTGGGGGTTACGGGTTGTTGGGGGGGGTTGCAAGTGAGCGGCTGGGGGTTACGGGTTGTTGGGGGGGTTGCGAGTGAGCGGCTGGGGGTTACGGGTTGTTGGGGGGGTTGCGAGTGAGCGGCTGGGGGTTGTGGGTTGTTGGGGGGGTTGCGAGTGAGCGGCTGGGGGTTACGGGTTGTTGGGGGGGGTCGCGAGTGAGAGGCTGGGGGTTACGGGTTCTTGGGGGGGTTGCGAGTGAGCGGCTGGGGGTTATGGATTGTTGGGGGGGGGTTGCGACTGAGCGGCTGCGGGTTGAGGGTTGTGGGGGGGGTTGCGAGTGAGAGGCTGGGGGGCTGCGGGTGGTTGGGGGGGTTGCGAGTGAGAGGCTGGGGGTTACAGGTTGTTGGGGGGGTTGCGAATGAGCAGCTGGGGGTTGCGGGTTGTTTGGGTGGTTGGGAGTGAGCGGCTGGGGGTTACGTGTTGTTGGTGGTTGCGAGTGAGAGGCTGGGGGTTACGGGTTGTTGGGGGGGGTTGCGAGTGAGAGGCTGGGGGTTGCTGGTTGTTGGGGGGGTTGCGAGTGAGCAGCTGGGGGTTGCTGGTTGTTGGGGGACATTGTGAGTGAGAGGCTGGGGGTTGTTTGTTTTTGGGGGACGTTGTGAGTGAGAAACTGGGGGTTGCTGGTTGTTTGGGGACGTTGTGTGTGAGAGGCTGGGGGTTACGGGTTGTTGGGGGGGGTTGCGAGTGAGCGGCTGGGGGTTGCTGGTTGTTGGGTGGGTTGCGAGTGAGCGGCTGGGGGTTGCTGGTTGTTGGGGACATAGTGAGTGAGCGGCTGGGGGTTGCTGTTTGTTGGGGGACGTTGTGAGTGGGAGGCTGGGGGTTGCTGGTTGTTGGGGGACGTTGTGAGTGAGAGGCTGGGGGTTGCTGGTTCTTGGGGGGGTTGCGAGTGAGCGGCTGGGGGTTGTGGGTTGTTGGGGAACGCTGTGAGTAAGAGGTTGGGGGTTGCTGGTTGTTGGGGGACGTGAGTGAGCGGCTGGGGGGTTGCTGGTTGTTGGGGGACGTTGTGAGTGAGAGGCTGGGGGTTGCTGGTTGTTGGGGGGCTTGCGAGTGAGCGGCTGGGGGTTGCTGGTTGTTGGGGGGGTTGCGAGTGAGCGGCTGGGGGTTGTGGGTTGTTTGGGGACGTTGTGAGTAAGAGGTTGGGGGTTTCTGGTTGTTGGGGGACGTTGTGAGTGAGAGGCTGGGGGTTGCTGGTTGTTGGGGGGATTGCGAGTGAGAAACTGGGGGTTGCTGGTTGTTTGGGGACGTTGTGTGTGAGAGGCTGGGGGTTGCTCGTTGTTGGGGGACATAGTGAGTGAGCGGCTGGGGGTTGCTGGTTGTTGGGGGACGTTGTGAGTGAGAGGCTGGGGGTTGCTGGTTGTTGGGGGACGTTGTGTGTGAGAGGCTGGGGGTTACGGGTTGTTGGGGGGGTGCGAGTGAGCGGCTGGTGGTTGCTGGTTGTTGGGGGATGTTGTGAGTGAGCGGCTGGGGGTTGCTGGTTGTTGGGGGGTGCGAGTGAGAGGCTGGGGGTTGCTGGTTGTTGGGGGGGTGCGAGTGGGAGGCTGAGGGTTGCTGGTTGTTGGGGGGTTGCGAGTGAGCGGCTGGGGGTTGCGGGTTGTTGGGGGACGTTGTGAGTGGGAGGCTGGGGGTTGCTGGTTTTTGGGGGACGTTGTGAGTGAGAGGCTGGGGGTTGCTGGTTGTTGGGGGGGTTGCGAGTGAGCGGCTGGGGGTTGTGGGTTGTTGGGGAACGTTGTGAGTAAGAGGTTGGGGGTTGCTGGTTGTTGGGGGACGTGAGTGAGCGGCTGGGGGGTTGCTGGTTGTTGGGGGACGTTGTGAGTGAGAGGCTGGGGGTTGCTGGTTGTTGGGGGACGTTGTGAGTGAGAGGCTGGGGGTTACGGGTTGTTGGGGGGGGTTGCGAGTGAGCGGCTGGTGGTTGCTGGTTGTTGGGGGATGTTGTGAGTGAGCGGCTGGGGGTTGCTGGTTGTTGGGGGGTGCGAGTGAGAGGCTGGGGGTTGCTGGTTGTTGGGGGGGTGCGAGTGGGAGGCTGAGGGTTGCTGGTTGTTGGGGGGTTGCGAGTGAGCGGCTGGGGGTTGCGGGTTGTTGGGGGGTTTGCGAGTGAGCGCCTGGGGGTTGCAGGTTGTTGGGGGGGGTTGTGAGTGAGCGGCTGGGGGTTGCTGGTTGTTGGGTGGGTTGCGAGTGAGCGGCTGGGGGTTGCTGGTTGTTGGGGACATAGTGAGTGAGCGGCTGGGGGTTGCTGTTTGTTGGGGGACGTTGTGAGTGGGAGGCTGGGGGTTGCTGGTTGTTGGGGGACGTTGTGAGTGAGAGGCTGGGGGTTGCTGGTTCTTGGGGGGGTTGCGAGTGAGCGGCTGGGGGTTGTGGGTTGTTGGGGAACGCTGTGAGTAAGAGGTTGGGGGTTGCTGGTTGTTGGGGGACGTGAGTGAGCGGCTGGGGGGTTGCTGGTTGTTGGGGGACGTTGTGAGTGAGAGGCTGGGGGTTGCTGGTTGTTGGGGGGCTTGCGAGTGAGCGGCTGGGGGTTGCTGGTTGTTGGGGGGTTGCGAGTGAGCGGCTGGGGGTTGTGGGTTGTTTGGGGACGTTGTGAGTAAGAGGTTGGGGGTTTCTGGTTGTTGGGGGACGTTGTGAGTGAGAGGCTGGGGGTTGCTGGTTGTTGGGGGGATTGCGAGTGAGAAACTGGGGGTTGCTGGTTGTTTGGGGACGTTGTGTGTGAGAGGCTGGGGGTTGCTCGTTGTTGGGGGACATAGTGAGTGAGCGGCTGGGGGTTGCTGGTTGTTGGGGGACGTTGTGAGTGAGAGGCTGGGGGTTGCTGGTTGTTGGGGGACGTTGTGTGTGAGAGGCTGGGGGTTACGGGTTGTTGGGGGGGTGCGAGTGAGCGGCTGGTGGTTGCTGGTTGTTGGGGGATGTTGTGAGTGAGCGGCTGGGGGTTGCTGGTTGTTGGGGGGTGCGAGTGAGAGGCTGGGGGTTGCTGGTTGTTGGGGGGGTGCGAGTGGGAGGCTGAGGGTTGCTGGTTGTTGGGGGGTTGCGAGTGAGCGGCTGGGGGTTGCGGCTTGTTGGGGGCTTTGCGAGTGAGCGCCTGGGGGTTGCAGGTTGTTGGGGGGGGTTGTGAGTGAGCGGCTGGGGGTTGCTGGTTGTTGGGTGGGTTGCGAGTGAGCGGCTGGGGGTTGCTGGTTGTTGGGGGATATAGTGAGTGAGCGGCTGGGGGTTGCTGGTTGTTGGGGGACGTTGTGAGTGGGAGGCTGGGGGTTGCTGGTTTTTGGGGGACGTTGTGAGTGAGAGGCTGGGGGTTGCTGGTTGTTGGGGGGGTTGCGAGTGAGCGGCTGGGGGTTGTGGGTTGTTGGGGAACGTTGTGAGTAAGAGGTTGGGGGTTGCTGGTTGTTGGGGGACGTGAGTGAGCGGCTGGGGGGTTGCTGGTTGTTGGGGGACGTTGTGAGTGAGAGGCTGGGGGTTGCTGGTTGTTGGGGGACGTTGTGAGTGAGAGGCTGGGGGTTGCTGGTTGTTGGCAGGGTTGCGAGTGAGCGGCTGGGGGTTGTGGGTTGTTTGGGGACGTTGTGAGTAAGAGGTTGGGGTTGGTGGTTGTTGGGGGACATGAGTGAGCGGCTGGGGGGTTGCTGGTTGTTGGGGGACGTTTTGAGTGAGAGGCTGGGGGTTGAGGGTTGTTGGGGGGTTTGCGACTGAGCGGCTGGGGGTTGCGGGTTGTTGGGGGGGGTTGCGAGTGAGAGGCTGGGGGTTGAGGGTTGTTGGGGGACATAGTGAGTGAGCGGCTGGGGGTTGCTGGTTGTTGGGGGACGTTGTGAGTGGGAGGCTGGGGGTTGCTGGTGTTTGGGGGACGTTGTGAGTGAGAGGCTGGGGTTTGCTGGTTGTTGGGGGGGGTTGCGAGTGAGCGGCTGGGGGTTGTGGGTGGTTGGGGAACGTTGTGAGTTAGAGGTTGGGGGTTGCTGGTTGTTGGGGGACGTGAGTAAGCGGCTGGGGGGTTGTGGGTTGTTAGGGGACGTGAGTAAGAGGTTGGGGGTTGCTGGTTGTTGGGGGACGTTGTGAGTGAGAGGCTGGGGGTTGCGGGTTGTTGGGGGGTTTGCGAGTGAGCGGCTGGGGGTTGCTGGTTGTTGGGGGACATAGTGAGTGAGCGGCTGGGGGGTTGTGGGTTGTTGGGGAACGTTGTGAGTAAGAGGTTGGGGGTTGCTGGTTGTTGGGGGACGTTGTGAGTGAGAGGCTGGGGGTTGCGGGTTGTTGGGGGGTTTGCGAGTGAGCGGCTGGGGGTTGCGGGTTGTTGGGGGGGGTTGCGAGTGGGAGGCTGGGGGTTGAGGGTTGTTGGGGGGGTAGCGAGTGAGAGGCTGCGGGTTGCTGGTTGTTGTGGGGGTTGCGAGTGAGTGGCTGGGGGTTGCTGGTTTTTGGGTGACATAGTGAGTGAGCGGCTGGGGGTTGTTGGGGGACCTTGTGAGTGGGAGGCTGGGGGTTGCTGGTTGTTGGGGGACGTGAGTGAGAGGCTGGGGGTTGCTGGTTGTTGGGGGACGTGAGTGAGAGGCTGGGGGTTGCTGGTTGTTGGGGGGGTGGCGAGTGAGCGGCTGGGGGTTGTGAGTTGTTGGGGGACGTTGTGAGTAAGAGTTTGGGGGTTGCTGGTTGTTGGGGGACGTGAGTGAGCGGCTGGGGGGTTGCTGGTTGTTGGGGGACGTGAGTGAGCGGCTGGGGAGTTGCTGGTTGTTGGGGCACGTTGAGTGAGAGGTTGGGGGTTGCTGGTTGTTGGGGGACGTGAGTGAGCGGCTGGGGGGTTGCTGGTTGTTGGGGGACGTTGTGAGTGAGAGGCTGGGGGTTTCTGGTTGTTGGGGGACGTTGTGAGTGAGAGGCTGGGGGTTGCTGGTTGTTGGGGGGATTGCGAGTGAGAGGCTGGGGGTTGCGGGTTGTTGGGGGATGTTGTGAGTGAGGGGCTGGGGGTTGCTGGTTGTTGGGGGGGTGCGAGTGGGAGGCTGGGGGTTCCTGGTTGTTGGGGGGCTGCGAGTGAGCAGCTGGGGGTTGCTGGTTGTTGGGAGGGGTGCAAGTGAGCGGCTGGGGGTTGAGGGTTGTTGGGGGTGGTTGCGAGTTAGTGGCTGGGGGTTACGGGTTGTTGGGGGGGTTGGGAGTGAGTGGCTGGGGGTTGCCGGTTGTTGGGGGGGTGCGAGTGAGAGGCTGGGGGTTACGGGTTGTTGGGGGTGGTTGCGAGTGAGAGGCTGGGGGTTACGGGTTGCTGGGGGACGTTGCGAGTGAGAGGCTGGGGGTTGCGGGTTGTTGGGGGGTGCGAGTGAGAGGCTGGGGGTTCCGGGTTGTTGGCGGGTGCGAGTGACAGGCTGGGGGTTCCCGTTGTTGGGAGGGTTGCGAGCGAGCGGCTGGGGGTTACGGGTTGTTGGGGGGATGTTGCGAGTGAGCGGCTGGGGGTTACGGGTTGTTGGGGGGGTTCCGAGCGAGCGGCTGGGGGTTACGGGCTGTTGAGGGGTTTGCTAGTGAGAGGCTGGAGGTTGCAGGTTGTTGGGGGGGTTGCGAGTGAGAGGCCGGGGGTTATGGGTTGTTGGGGGGACGTTGCGAGTGAGAGGCTGGGGGTTACGGGTTGTTGGGGGGGTTTGTGAGTGAGCGGCTGGGGGTTGAGGGTTGTTGGGGGGATTTGCGAGTGAGTGGCTGGGGGTTGAGGGTTGTTGGCGGGGTGGCGAGTGAGCGGCTGGAGGATGCGGGTTGTTGGGGGGGTTACGAGTGAGAGGCTGGGGGTTACGAATTGTTGGGGGGCTACGAGTGAGCGGCTGGGGGCTGCGGGTTGTTGGGGGGGTTGCGAGTGAGAGGCTGGAGGTTGCAGGTTGTTGGGGGGGTTGCGAGTGAGAGGCCGGGGGTTATGGGTTGTTGGGGGGACGTTGCGAGTGAGAGGCTGGGGGTTACGGGTTGTTGGGGGGGTTTGTGAGTGAGCGGCTGGGGGTTGAGGGTTGTTGGGGGGGTTTGCGAGTGAGTGGCTGGGGGTTGAGGGTTGTTGGGGGGGTTACGAGTGAGAGGCTGGGGGTTACGAATTGTTGGGGGGTTACGAGTGAGCGGCTGGGGGCTGCGGGTTGTTGGGGGAGTTGCGAGTGAGAGGCTGGGGGTTACGGGTTGTTGGGGGATTGCAAGGGAGCGGCTGGGGGTTACGTGTTGTTGGGGGACGTTGCAAGTGAGCGGCTGGGGTGGCGGGTTGTTGGGGGGGGTGCGAGTGAGCGGCTGGGAGTTCCGGGTTGTTGGGGGGGTTGCGAGTCAGCGGCTGGGGGTTACGGCTTGTTGGGGGGGTGCGAGTGAGAGGCTGGGGGGTTGCGGGTTGTTGGGGGGGTTGCGAGTGAGAGGCTGGGGGTTGCGGATTGTGGGGGGGGTTGCGAGTGAGGGGCTCGGGTTTGCGGGTTGTTGGGGGGGTTGCGAGTGAGAGGCGGGGGGTTACGGGTTGTTGGGGGACGTTGCGAGTGCGCGGCTGGGGGTTGAGGGTTGTTGGGGGGGTTACGAGCGAGAGGCTGGGGGTTACGGGTTGTTGGGGGGGTTGCAAGTGAGAGGCTGGTGGTTGCTGGTTGTTGGGGGACATTGTGAGTGAGAGGCTGGGGGTTGCTTGTTTTTGGGGGACGTTGTGAGTGAGAAACTGGGGGTTGCTGGTTGTTTGGGGACGTTGTGTGTGAGAGGCTGGGGGTTACGGGTTGTTGGGGGGGTGCGAGTGAGAGGCTGGGGGTTGCTGGTTGTTGGGGGGGTGCGAGTGGGAGGCTGAGGGTTGCTGGTTGTTGGGGGGTGCGAGTGAGAGGCTGGGGGTTGCTGGTTGTTGGGGGGGTGCGAGTGGGAGGCTGAGGGTTGCTGGTTGTTGGGGGGTTGCGAGTGAGCGGCTGGGGGTTGCGGGTTGTTGGGGGGTTTGCGAGTGAGCGCCTGGGGGTTGCAGGTTGTTGGGGGGGGTTGTGAGTGAGCGGCTGGGGGTTGCTCGTTGTTGGGTGGGTTGCGAGTGAGCGGCTGGGGGTTGCTGGTTGTTGGGGGACATAGTGAGTGAGCGGCTGGGGGTTGCTGGTTGTTGGGGGACGTTGTGAGTGGGAGGCTGGGGGTTGCTGGTTGTTGGGGGACGTGAGTGAGAGACTGGCGGTTGCTGGTTGTTGGGGGGGTTGCGAGTGAGCGGCTGGGGGTTGTGGGTTGTTGGGGAACGTTGTGAGTAAGAGGTTGGGGGTTGCTGGTTGTTGGGGGACGTGAGTGAGCGGCTGGGGGGTTGCTGGTTGTTGGGGGACGTTGTGAGTGAGAGGCTGGGGGTTGCTGGTTGTTGGGGGACGTTGTGTGTGAGAGGCTGAGGGTTGCTGGTTGTTGGGGGGTTGCGAGTGAGCGGCTGGCGGTTGCGGGTTGTTGGGGGCTTTGCGAGTGAGCGCCTGGGGGTTGCAGGTTGTTGGGGGGGGTTGTGAGTGAGCGGCTGGGGGTTGAGGGTTGTTGGGGGACGTTGCGAGTTGGCGGTTGGGGGTTGAGGAAGAGGGGTAGGGGATAGCGAGGGACCAGGGTGGAGTTGTGAGTGAGGTTGCTGGGGGACATAGTGAGTGAGCGGCTGGGGGTTGCTGGTTGTTGGGGGACGTGAGTGAGCGGCTGGGGGGTTGCTGGTTGTTGGGGGAC
The DNA here is from genome assembly GCF_049634645.1 of Pelodiscus sinensis. NCBI lineage: Eukaryota > Metazoa > Chordata > Testudines > Trionychidae > Pelodiscus > Pelodiscus sinensis. Next base: position 87,073 of record NW_027466047.1, read on the forward strand.
GTTGTGAGTGGGAGGCTGGGGGTTGCTGGTGTTTGGGGGACGTTGTGAGTGAGAGGCTGGGGGTTGCTGGTTGTTGGGGGGGTTGCGAGTGAGCGGCTGGGGGTTGTGGGTGGTTGGGGAACGTTGTGAGTAAGAGGTCGGGGGTTGCTGGTTGTTGGGGGACGTGAGTGAGCGGCTGGGGGGTTCGGCTTGTTGGGGGACGTTGTGAGTAAGAGGTTGGGGGTTGCTGGTTGTTGGGGAACGTGAGTGAGCGGCTGGGGGGTTGTGGGTTGTTGGGAGACGTTGTGAGTAAGAGGTTGGGGGTTGCTGGTTGTTGGGGGACGTTGTGAGTGAGAGGCTGGGGGTTGCGGGTTGTTGGGGGGTTTGCGAGTGAGCGGCTGGGGGTTGCTGGTTGTTGGGGGACATAGTAAGTGAGCGGCTGGGGGGCTGTGGGTTGTTGGGGGACGTTGTGAGTAAGAGGTTGGGGGTTGCTGGTTGTTGGGGGACGTTGTGAGTGAGAGCCTGGGGGTTGCGGGTTGTTGGGGGGTTTGCGAGTGAGCGGCTGGGGGTTGCGGGTTGTTGGGGGGGTTGCGAGTGGGAGGCTGGGGGTTGAGGGTTGTTGGGGGGGTTGCGAGTGAGAGGCTGGGGGTTGCTGGTTGTTGTGGGGGTTGCGAGTGTGCGGCTGGGGGTTGCTGGTTGTTGGGGGACATAGTGAGTGAGCGGCTGGGGGTTGTTGCGGGACCTTGTGAGTGGGAGGCTGGGGGTTGCTGGTTGTTGGGGGACGTGAGTGAGAGGCTGGGGGTTGCTGGTTGTTGGGGGGGTTGCGAGTGAGCGGCTGGGGGTTGTGAGTTGTTGGGGGACGTTGTGAGTAAGAGGTTGGGGGTTGCTGGTTGTTGGGGGACGTGAGTGAGAGGCTGGGGGTTGCTGGTTGTTGGGGGGATTGCGAGTGAGAGGCTGGGGGTTGCGGGTTGTTGGGGGATGTTGTGAGTGAGGGGCTGGGGGTTGCTGGTTGTTGGGGGGGTGCGAGTGGGAGGCTGGGGGTTCCTGGTTGTTGGGGGGCTGCGAGTGAGCAGCTGGGGGTTGCTGGTTGTTGGGGGTGGTTGCGAGTTAGTGGCTGGGGGTTACGGGTTGTTGGGGGGGTTGGGAGTGAGTGGCTGGGGGTTACGGGTTGTTGGGGGACGTTGCGAGTGAGAGGCTGGGGGTTGCGGGTTGTTGGGGGGTGCGAGTGAGAGGCTGGGGGTTCCGGGTTGTTGGCGGGTGCGAGTGACAGGCTGGGGGTTCCCGTTGTTGGGAGGGTTGCGAGTGAGAGGCTGGGGGTTACGGGTTGTTGGGGGTGTTGCGAGTGAGAGGCGGGGGGTTACGGGTTGTTGGGGGGGTTGCGAGTGAGCGGCTGGGGGTTTCTGGTTGTTGGGGGGGTTGCGAGTGAGCGGCTGGGGGTTGCGGGTTGTTGGGAGGGGTTGTGAGTGAGCGGCTGGGTGTTGCTGGTTTTTGGGGGACATTGTGAGTGAGAGGCTGGGGGTTGCTTGTTGTTGGGGGACGTTGTGAGTGAGAAACTGGGGACTGCTGGTTGTTGGGACGGTTGCGAGTGAGAGGCTGGGGGTTGCGGGTTGTTGGGGGGGGTTGCGAGTGAGAGGCTGGGAGTTACGAGTTGTTGGGGGGTTGCGAGTGAGCGGCTGGGGGTTGCTGGTTGTTGGGGGACATAGTCAGTGAGCGGCTGGGGGTTGCTGGTTGTTGGGGGACGTTGTGAGTGGGAGGCTGGGGGTTGCTGGTTGTTGGGGGACGTTGTGAGTGGGAGGCTGGGGGTTGCGGGTTGTTGGGGGGTTGCCAGTGAGAGGCTGGGGGTTGCGGGTTGTTGGGGGATGTTGGGAGTGAGCGGCCGGGGGTTACGGGTTGTTGGGGGGGTGGCGAGTGAGAGGCTGGGGGTTACGGGTTGTTGGGGGGGTGCAAGTGAGCGGCCGGGGGTTACGGGTTGTTGGGGGGGAGGGGTGAGTGAGAGGCTGGGGATTGTGGGTTGTTGGGGGACGTTGCGAGTGAGAGGCTGGGGGTTGCGGGTTTTTGGGGGGTTGTCAGTGAGAGGCTGGGGGTTGTGGGTTGTTAGGGGGGGTTGTGAGTGAGCGGCTGGGGGTTGCAGGTTGTTGGGGGGGGTTGCGAGTGAGCGGCTGGGGGTTGCTGGTTGTTGGGGGACATAGTCAGTGAGCGGCTGGGGGTTGCTGGTTGTTGGGGGGGGGGTTGCGAGTGGGAGGCTGGGGGTTGCGGGTTGTTGGGTGACGTTGTGAGTGGGAGGCTGGGGGTTGCGGGTTGTTGGGGGATGTTGGGAGTGA